>NC_090660.1:63705286-64005286 GCF_013368605.1 Nyctibius grandis | reverse complement strand
GTGGAGCTGGGAAGCAGGACACAATAGCGGCAGCAGCGTGGGTGGTGGTGGAGGGCAGGAGCAGAAAGAGGTGGTGGGACTGGGGCTCCCCTACAGGAGATTGGGAAATGGCAGCCTCGCAAGGATGAGGTGCTCTGCCAGTCCCGCTTTGGGATCAGGGCTCTCGTTTCTAACCAGTAACTCACTCTGAGCACCAAGTGGTTCTCAATACTCTGATGCTTAGAAAAATTTCTGGTGGCATTTTAGCAGAAAGTTGCTTTGCTAGTCTGCCTTTCTGGTTAAAACTCTAATGACTAGAATTAGTCTGTCTAGAAGAAAGAGACATATGGCAAACAAATGGCCCTTTTTAATGAGCCTCCCACTCAGCAGTTGGCTGCTCATCCAGTTTGTGTGTGGCACAGTCTTAGAGCAGTATCTTATTGCCAGAAAAAAAAAATCCTGCAACCTTTTGGTGGGTTTTCTTTCAGGGAGAAGGGGAACAGATCATATGTAAGTATTAGAGAAAGACAAAGCCTCATGTTAACTTCTTCAACAATTTGTTACCAAAACTGTAAGAAAATGTTCCAGAACCTGGTTTAGAAAGCTGGAAAGCACCCAGTTCTTTACCTCTCAATGGTGGTTGGGTACCGTATGTACCTTTTTACAGCATGTGTGGTTTTCTAATGATAAATAAGTAACATAATGCCCGACTTCTGAAAGTCACAGTAGTCTGAAAGGCCACAGGAAGTGATTGCAGCTGGTCTATAAAATCCTATTAAAATTAATTTCATTAAATACTTGACGGAAAATACTCTGTTTGGTAGCCAGTAGTGGGTCTGGAGGTTTGATGGGACCATTTTTCCTAAACTATAGGTGCCACCAGTGTGGGAGCATAAAATTTATGATGACCAGTCTCTGCCGTTAGTAACAGCTGCGTGACTGATCTAAGAGAAATCCGTTGCTGAGGTGTAGCTGTGTAGAGTCATGCAAGTAAAAACATATCTATGCACAACTTCCTCATTCAGCCTTATGACTTCAGATGAACTTATAGCAAGGTCAGGCTGTCCTTCAGTGCTTAACCTTGCCTGTTGAAGAATATTCTGTGCTATGGCAATGATTTTTAATATTGGATCTGATGTTGGTGTTTGTTCTCATATTGGAGTTAGTGTGTGTATAGCAAATGGAGAATACCTTGCTCTCCGTCATCCTTCTACTGACCTCCTCTGAATCATCTGCCTCGTCTGATGTGCGGTAGTGCCACTCTTCCTTCTTGCTGTGATTTCTAACATTTCTTCTGTCCACTCAGTGATTGCTTTGAAAGTGTGAAGTACTTTGCCACGCTCTGGGTGCAGTTGGGACTACCCAGCCCTCAGCTGAAGAGAGAGGGCTGCTCGTGGAGGCTTCGGCTTTGAGCACTGCCACCACTTGGTGGTTTAGTTGGATTCTTTGTCACTGTAAGAAAGAGGCTGGTTAAGTATTTCTATAAGCAAAAGGGAGGTGTGGTTCAAACCTGTTTCAGCAGGACTGCCTGCAAGAAGAGTGGGAGGTACTGGGGTTCACTGGGGTGGTTGCAGCAGCAGAGTGCACCTAACCCTTCACCTGGTACTAGTTATCTTTAGTTGCTATGTATAAAATTTTTGTTGCTCTTTCAGAAGAGGAAGGGAAGCTATTAGCAGCAACGATTGTGCGCATCCAGCTCTTTTGATTAGATATGAACTAGTAATTGCAACTCAAAATAACTTCTTCCAGCACACCTTCTTAGCCGCACAGTTTTATCTAAGCAGCCTGGAAACAGAGCTGTGCCGTTTGTCTCAGGCACTACCAGATCTAGTGTGTGACAAACTGGTTCGAAATCTGGGGATGAGCTTTTCAGCTGGCCAACACAGTCTGAGTGTGTTTTTTTGTAGACTGTTAATCTGCAGTCTCTCAGGCTTTCTTCTAACTGTGTGCGTCTAGCAGCGACTCTTGCGAAGTTCTCCCTCCCCGGACCTTGTCTGGACGCGCGCCGGCTGAGCGTGTGTGTACAAACCTTTTCTATGTCAAATTGCTGGTGACCCATTATAGCAGTACAATGTGGGGAGGAGGAGGGGGAAGGCATTTGACTCTCTGTATTTGCCAAGTCATATTATTGTAGCAAGGTGTGAGTAATAGCCACTATATATATATATATATATATATATGTATATGTATATACACACACACAAATGCCAGATCTCACTTTGATTTGATTTCCAAGGTATCTGTATGCCAGAAACCAGACTACTTCCAGATACCTTTCTTTGTGTGTGAGCAGTAAAAACCATTCAGTATGACTGGGTTGAACTTTTTTTGGGGAAAAAGGTAAATATATTTTAAGGCAGTTATGCTCTGATGGGCAAGTAACTAAAAAAGCAATGCAGCAAAATTGCCTACCTAATTTTACCAACGTGGCTGAGCTAAACTGTGTTCTTTGCTGTTTGGATGCATGTAGGGGGATTTTTTTCTTATTTATTATTTTTTTTAAAACTAGTTTGTCCATTGTAAAGCTTAAAGGGAGCGTACACTTTTATACCACGGTGAATTAAATAGGATTGATCAGGAGTCAGTAGGTCCTGCCGATTGTACAGTAAGTGGTAGAAAGTTTTCACAGTGACTGATCCATTCCTATTTGGGAATAAACTAGTAAGGTATCTACTTTATTTCCATTGTCTTAAATTCATCTGAAAAAGGGTAGGGTAGATGTAATGCAACCCAAAAGCAGGCTTTTGAATTTTCCATATATCTGGTTACTCAAAAAATAGTTACTCAAAAATTCTCTTTCATATGCAGTTTTCAAAAAACTACAGTGCTTTGGACACTTGAAGCTAAACAAAATACTGAAATACATTAATGACACAAATTTTAAGAACATAGAATAAAGTTAACTAGTGTGCTTGGAGGAGATGGGGAAAGAAGTCTGGGATGCTGCGCAATTACTGTATGACAAATTGCCACAGCTTGTATACATCTGAGTGGGTGTGCAAGGAAGCTGGTGTTTCCATTAAGTTTCTGCAAAGGAAGGTTGCAGCTGGTCTTTTCCATTTTGAAAAAGCTCTAAAGGGAGCAGGAAAGGGGGTCGAGTCCTAGAATTGGAAACCTAGTGTTTAAGGCCTATAAAAATCAAATTTATCTTCTTCAAATTTTGAAAACAAACCACTGTATGAATGCTTCTGAGAGGATTGATCTGCCCAAATCAACAGTACAAAGTATCTCGTGCCTTGTTTCATACAAGGCTACTTTTTCGGGGTAAGAACATTTTCAACTTTAAATGCCTGTTGTGCCCATAAGCTGCTATGATGGATAGGAGCTGTACTGCCTATAAATAGGGACCCTCGCTTTGAAAGGCCTGTGTCATAGGAACCATATGCGTGCTTTATGTGCATATTTCTAATGTTTGCTGTTGTGTGTGGTGATGATGGGTATTGATTGTTTTTCATAGTTACTGGTGCAGTCACAGCGATCTTTACATGCGTTTATAAAATAAAGTGGAGGAGAAAATAAGCATTACTGCTTGGGGCCTCGCCTTGAGCAACAGTGAAGTCTAGCTCTTCCCAATCTGGATCGAAAGTTTCAACTGTTGCGTTTTGAAAGGCAGCACTTGAGTAATACTTGATCATGTTCATAGTTTAGTTGGATCAGTTTAAAACAAACTCTCTTTTTAAAGGCTGATTTAGTTGTTTGGAAAGCTCAAAACCTTGTGTGGATAGCTATTTGGAAAACTAAAATGCAGGACCTGGTTGGTTAGCATTTGCCCTAGGCTTCAGTATCATTGACTTCAAAAGAAATCAACAATAGAAGCGACTTGGGCTGGTTTTGGCAGATGAGGCTTTTTGTTTCTTGCTTTACTTAGTTGGAGAGATGATCTTGGGAATGGAGACGGAATACTTTGACTAGCACTGCTATAAATGTTAGTTTCCCCTTCAGGAATTCTCTGTACTAAATGAATAAACAAACAAACAAACTGTTTGAAAAATTAGTCCTTTTATGTGAGGAACCATTAAAACGAATACAAACACTCTCTCTTACCTATGTCCTCGAACAGTTTCTCTGAAACAGATTTTAAAATAACGTTGTGTGTTTATTTCTTACGTTTGTGGTCTGTTTGTGGTATGCAGCCACAACTCCATATTGTTCCATGCTAGAGCATGTCATGTGGTGGCTTCTTACGCCAGATGAGTTTCACAAATCAATTATGCCTAAAATTAACAAATGCTGTAACTCAGAAATTTGTCTCGAATGATTGGTCGGTTTTGTAGATCTGGGCCTTTGTAACCCTCATCAGGGAATTCTTCACCAAGCGTAGTCTTTGTTTGAATAGCTGGTCAGTCTTTCATCTTCATAATTCCACACTGGAGGAGAAAATTCTTCTTTCTCTGCCATAGGAGGAGAGTGGGTATGACATGTGGGTGCTGTCAGAACTTTTGTGTAAGGTTTGGAGTAAGTGAAAACATAAAGAGCATCAGGGAGAGATTAGATGAATCTCTTCTTATCTGGCCTCTCAGGGCAGAGGAAAACTCTACACTCTCTCTGTTATAAGTAATTTTGCAGAAGTATGTAACGTTTCCTGAATTGAGCCATGCTTTTTTTTCCCCGAGAGAGTAATGAGAGTCCCACTAATATCAATGGGAGCAGAGCTAGATTACTGATGAGGGCTCTTGAGAAGAGCCTGCTTCTGAATATTTGAAAATACTTGTATTCTCTGGTATTCTGATGATACTACCATGGCTCAAAAAGTGAGAAATATAAGGAAGCAACGTGGGTGACTTGTTTGTTATTTCAACACAATACCCTGGATCTAGGGGCTCACTTCCATGAGAGGAGGCGGAGGCTACAAATGGCAAGGTTTTCAAATGTTATCGAGAAACAACTGAGATTCAAAAGCATGTTGCCTTAAACTTTGAAGCTTAATCTAGTGGCTCTAAAAGAATGTCCATCTGTATCTGTATAGAAATAAACTATAGCAAAATCAGTTTAATGCCCAAGGGTGGATGGAGCTAATGCAGATATGAGGATGTGTCTATTTGTTTAGCTGATTCCATATTAAATGTACTTCAGATGTAATGGCAGCAACAACAAAAATGTGATTCCATATTAAATGTAGTTTGGTTGTAATAGCAGCAACAACAAAAATGTATACCTACAAACTTGGGGCATGTAAGTACAATGATCAATTTTAAATGCAGTAAATTAGTCACTTCGAACCACCCACAGGAGTGGATTTATGGGTGTTGTGTTTTGGAGCACCAAATCTAGGTTCCTTACTCTTAGTTGCTATGTCTCAGAAACATTGTAGGAGTGAAGAATAGTATAAATGTCTTTTCCACTGAAAAGAGCAGGTGCAAGAGCATATACAAAGGACTTGTATTATTTAATAGGAGCACCTCTTCTTTTAAGGGTTGGACTGCGGACTGTTTGAACCATGTCCAATCAAATATTTGGAAACAGATGCACTCAACTGTTGTTTCTCCTCTCTTCCCTTCCAGTGTATACAATTGCAGATATTAAAACTAGCTGATAAAGATTAATTCTGTATAACAACTTTTAGTTAAAAAAAAAAAAACAACACTAAAAAGAAACCATATCCAAACTGCTGCTTTCCATAAGTAGTCAAATCTACATGTTTTCACAGCCATGTGAATTTATAGAATTTTTCATCGTGAATGGAACGTATCTGATGCACAAGTCACTAACACAGTAGATGTAAAATCCCACAGTACTGTTTCCATGGATGTCTTTCAGTCTGATAGTAGGTGTTTTGGTGGAGTTTTTGGTTTTATCTTTTCAATTTCTTTTACAAACTTTTCTCCACAGGAATTATCACTTATGATTTGTGGAGACCTAATAACTACAATGTTTGACTATTCCAGAATGTCTGACTAATGAAGATGACAAAATTTTGTCTGCAAACAGTTACAGATGCAAGAGTTCAGACCAACATGGAAATCAGACTTTGGGTGTCAACACCAGTATTCTTTTAAATAGCGTAAACAACCAGACAGATTATTCTTAGCAATGATTTACAAACGCACCAGAGATTTGATTGCATCCAGATTATAATGCAACATTTCCCTCTAAGCAGCAAAGTCAGAGTTATTTGTCAGTAGAAGTTGTTACGTTGCCACTATTTTTTTACCGTCATTTTGAGCCTGTATGTGGTATTACCTTAATGTTTTTCACTGCTCAACAATCTCATGTTAACTAACACAAAATTAAAGTAAATATATGAAGAACAACTGAGATATTGCTGAAATCCTATAGAGATTTGGTAAATTTCCCCAAAAGAAAGACAGCGTTTCTTTTGTGCTTTGCAAATCCTTGTTTTGGAATTTTTTCCTCTTATGCTATCAGACTGATTTATCTATTTATTTATTTACTTCTTTTTTTTTTCCCTGCAGATGTATTGGCTTCAGGCATTGGCGACTGACCCGAGTTATATTTGTGGAGTTGATGTCTGTATTGTATTGATTGTGCTATTCCTAAATATAGCAAAGTCACTTTTAAACTGTTCTCTCCCTCTTGTTTTGCAGTCATTCAGAGATACATGTTCTGTGAGCTACTAAGCACCAGTGTCCTTCAAGTTCAATACCTTAGTGTTTAAGTTTTGAGTAAAAGCTTTCTGATCTTGAGAACTGTGAAAAGTAGTAGTTTAAAAAATATCTTTATGCTGTAATTGCCTGGCAGAAATTTTTCATGATCTTTTTGAATGGCTGTTAACTGTGAGAGTAGTTTTTAGGCCATTTTAAAAAACTAAACACTTCCCTCTTCCATTGTGCAATTAACAAGACCTAAATATTATTTGGCAAAGGTCATTATTACTTTTCTAAGAAGTTACTGGTATATGGTCTTAAAGGCTGCTTTGTGTTAGAATAAATCTTTCTTGGATCCATAATGTCGATTTTCTATGGTTTGTTCAATTCTGTAAAGCTTTCCAGTAAGAGACTACTTGTTGTTGCAGTCTTGCAGGATAAGACAGTGGGGCCACCCTGGTTGTTCTTTGCCAGATGAATTGCTTTTCTGACTATGAATGTGCTATGGAAGGTTTTGTTTCTGGATCATCTCCATTAGGCCCAGCCAGGAGAAAAAGGAGAACTTCCCAGGTGAAGTAGGAAGGTGGATGAGACTGAAGTTCCCCAGGCTGGACACATAGCAAGAGAGACTCATAACCCACGTCTAGATAAGCAGCTCCTCTAAGATGAGAGACTATATTTTTTGTACACCAAATGATGCAGGCTGAGATGATATAAGATGAGGAGGAATTCCTGACTCTGGGCTGAAGGATTCTTGTCAGCTTGTGCTAGAGACACCCGGAATTATGGATAGTGACTAAACTAGCCTGATCCTGAACAGAGACCAGCTTTAAAAGTACGTGGTATCTGGCTAGAGAGGAATATTTGTGAGAACAGTTGTAGTTTGGCACTGAGTTGCAGTGTATTCATGGACACAGATGCAAAACTAGAAGAGCATCACGTAGTTGCAATGGAAAATGTCTGTCCAACCAGTAACATCTCAAAAGCAGCAGCAGCAGCTTTTGGTTACCTAGCACCAGGGTCTGAATCTGGGTTCCGTTCATGTGCCCCAGCTGTACCTCAACTCTGTATCTGTCCTGTGGGCTGCAGCATCAGCTCCGCGGGGGTGCCCCACAGCTGGCACATGGCCTGCAGTGGCCAAGTGGGACACTGCTGCCGCAGAGTGAAGTGGGACACCTGTTACAAACTCTTTGCATGTTGTTTCTGTTTGATAAACAGAATGTAAAGCACTAGAGGAAGTAGTAAAGACAATAATTTAGAATCTTAAATTCATGATGTAATCAGGACGCTTACAAGAGGGGATTTTGTAACCGTCTTTCCTGTTTTGTTAGTATTATCTTATATTGCAAAACTCTTCCTATTACCGGATCTGTTTGTAGGTGTGTTTATTCTTAGGGGTTGGGACTTTTCTTTGATCCACAAATTGAACTGTTAATGTCTGGTGTATTTACGTTACACCCATTTTGCCATTTTTGAGTTCTTGAAAGATTCCGGTCTGCAGTTGAACATTCTCCACTGACCATACAGTATTAGAACTGATTTGAGTCTGATTTATATGGCCACCTTCTTTCAAAAGAGCAACCAACCTGGATAGTCCATTTCGTCTAAAAATGCTTAATTCCATATCCTTTTCCAGTCCTTTCTTCATGCTGCTGAAGCTAACTGGTAAAAATCCTTTCATTTGGTCTGTATGTTGACTACTTGCACATAAATACAGATTTGACAAAGCAGTTAGTTGCATCCTGGTTTATGTCTAACGTATTGGCAAAGGTTTTAAGCAGGACTGAAATCTAGCTAACAAGGGCTTAAATCATACAGCTAAAGGATATAAAGGCAAATTTGTCAAGTGTTGCAGCCATAATATCTAAATGGTCCTTTAAAAAATCAGCTGCTGATTTGTTGTCAAGATTTTCTCAGGGAGTTTTTTGTTTGTGTTTCTTTAACAGAGGTGGGAAAGGTGCTTGGGCTGGATTTTTTTTTTCCCCTCATCTTGGAACCTGATACACCCAGAAGTACAAAAGTGTAATTCCAGCAACTTGTCTTTAAAAATGTAGCGTTCAAAAAAAATTCTAACCTTGTGCTGCAGAACATTATAGACAACCAGAAAAAATGATTATGTAAGTTCAGAAACCTCTTACTTGAATTAATCTGCAACTGGTCTTAAGCTGTATTTAGTGGCTACTTCCAAATTAAAATAATACTTGCACAAGCTGGGCAGAACATGGAACTATGAAACCATTTTTTATTACATGCCTGGTTTATGCATGGCTGACGTGATCGCGAGAAACGTGCTTCCACATGTTTGTATGTGTGTATAGGAACACAGTGATATCCGTGATCAATCAGCAGACTACAGCTCATTTTTTTACGTCTAACTCTTTTTAAAGATAAATGAGTATCTGTATCACGTTTTGTTTCAAACTTGGTTTAACTAGTTAGAGCATCCTTTATTATTTGTTTTTGTGGAGCAGCTATAATCTCTTAAGCACCATTGAGATACATAGGCAGATAGTCCTTGTGGTGGGAAACCTTCATCCTACTAAAGGCAAGCAACAGAGGAGAGGGGAAGGGGAGATGACAGCACAGTATATACGCTTAGGGCTCTCTTTAGAGCTACACAGATCTTATTCAAATGTCTGTATGGTGGGTTTTATTTTTTTAATTTCTTTTTCTTTTTTTTTTTTTAAGCTGGCAACCTCTTCCACAAGTGAGTGATGCTTCCTGCCTCCCTTTCTTGGTAGGGAGCCTGCGTGTTCTGCCAGAAAGCAGCTGTCACTTGACACAATCTGTTCTGTGCTCCGGCGTAGGCTGGCTGCTCAAAGGGGAGCTCTGTTGATTCTTACACATTAGGAGATTAGAGAGTGACTTCAACCTCCCTTGGTTATTAGGGCTTAAAGACCAGCTGCAGAATGAAATATTTGGAGCCTGTTTCACTAGCTTTCCGCAGTGAAGTGGGTCAGGGTTGTGTGTTGAAGGAGAGAGGGGTATGCTATTCTTACATCTACAGATGTTTTTAAGTGTATTGTGGTAGATGTGGAGAGGGGGAAATTGGGGGGGAAATTTTTTTTAAGAGTTTATGAAGTGGGTTTTTTGGTTTTGTTTGTTTCTTTGCAAGGGTTGAAAGGTTAAGGTCCATGTTTTTAAAATTGGTATGTATATAAGTATTATATATGTGTATATGCACGTGCATATATAAAAATATATACACATGTATATACACATACATATCTATATATATATATGAAACTATGATTACTAATTACTGCTACCTGTTTTAATGACTCTTAGCAGTTCAGAGGTGTATGATGCTGCTGCCGAAGGCCGATTTCTTGTTAGGGAGAACAGAAAAATAAGAGGTAGTAATACCAAGCTTCCTTAACAGTAACAAGTGAAGGAAAAAAAATATTTCTACAGAACTATTAAGCCTCTTTGAAAGGTAATGAGCACCAGAATCACATGCCAAGGCCTAGTTGCAAGGAGTTTCTGAGTTACAAGAGACACTTGTATGTGGGCTTAGTTCTCTAAAACAAGCCTTAATTAATAAAGGGCAGAACAGTGAATTTTGCCATCTACTAAGTCGTGTGAGAGTCCTGTCTAAAATGTTTCCTCAGGACAACTTTGAGAGAGACAGTAGTGCTTATCCTATTTATATAATTATTTTACTTAATGCTCTGTTTCAGTGATTACTCAACAGGCAGTCTGATATGAAAGTAATGCCTTTTGGGGTATATTAATTAAATTTAACTGAAAGGCAGCATAGCTGAAGGATATAAGAACTGATTACCCTTTGGCATTTTTTCTGTTCCTAAAGCTGAATGAAGAGAGATTATTTTTGTGTAATCTTAAGGCATCCTTACACTTGCAGTGTATATAGTCTTAAATTTAGGAGAATTTGTGCTAAAGATGTCTTTTTTTATGCTTAACATTTATGTTTCCCTGCAGAGAGAGCACCGTTTAAGCCTACTAGTTAAACTACAGTGATTTGAGAAGGTAATGTGAAAAATCAAACTTTAGTTTATATTGAGGGTTCTCCAGTGATCTTATAGGAAAGGAGATTGTATAAAATTTGATCCAGTTTTTCCATTAGGAAAGCTATTATAGACAACGTGTGAATGACTCCCATCTTAGAAAAATGGAAAATCTATCAAAGAATGCAAAAGGCTCAACAAAAAACAAGTCTGTTTAATTACAGCCTCATGTCAATGATAAACTGTGGCACTTTCTTGTTTTCTTGAAGAAGTGGTCTTCATCTCCTTCAAGTTGTGAAACTGAAATTTGTTACAGTAATTCAGAAACTTTGAGTTCCACAGACATTGTCTGTGAACATTTCAGCTGTTCAGCTTTGTTAGAGATCATGAGATCAAATCCTTCTCGCCTCTCTCCCACCCCCTTCCCTCTCTTCTGTCTGTGAAGACTGTTTTGTTTGTATAGTTTCTTGGAACAAAATCCACTGACAGCAGTCTGTGCAGTAGATTTATTAAGCAAATACAGTAGCTCCTTCTGTATTTTCCTTTCCTGTATCATGCCTGTGACCCTTGGAGTTTTTCCAAGATAATGTCAGTCTTATGCATGATAGTTGGATACATTAATTACGTTTTGTGGAACTGAGCGTCTTAGACTTCATTCATTCATTGCTACTCTTCACAAATCTTGACGAGTTAACTAGTTCCTACAGGTATTTGGTTCCAAAGCAGAAGGGTTTTAAGTTATGGCCTTTAAGTTATGGGACCACCTATTAGTTGGTCTTTGGAGAACTAGCAGGGTGGTCACACACACAAGCAACAGTTGGTGTTTCCAACTGTTACCTAACAGTTGAAAGCTAAAATTCAGGACTACACCAGAGGCTGTCTCAGTAGTAAACTTGTTATGTTGGTGGACAGACTTGTGCAGTTGGAGACAGTCATTGTAACTTCACTGGAGTGACTGGACCTTACCTGCTGTTGAAGTTGTACAGGGTTCTCCTTTTAATGATATGTCTTTGACTCATATGAATATTTTTTTCAGTGGAGATCCTGATACTTTTATGGCCAGTGTAAGCCTAATAAAAAAAAAACCTGCTTTTCACAATTGCACTACATGTAGTCGATGGATCATTAAAAGCCATTACTGCAGAGGGAACAAACTTGGAAATCTTTCTTTTCCCTCAAAACTCTCTTGCGTGCTGAGTTGTTTGTACTCTTAACAAATCTTCCTTAAGCTCCTGCAGGAAAATATAGGGCAATTGATAGAAAATCAAATGCAAAGCAAAAATTAAGGGTCACACCTCACTGATTAAACATACTTGAAACAAGTACTTTCTGTTTAAGTAATATGATGATCATCAACCCATTCTCAAGCCAATTAAAAGACATAGGTGCAGTACTTCTCACCCCGTTCTGCTGTTGTAGGTGAGAGCTGCTTGGTGCTAGATAGTCCTGAAAATCCTCCCCAGAGGTGTCCATTGGGTACTTTTTCACTTAGGCGCTGTATTGAAGTAAGAATTTAAATGAAAATAGAGTTGAAATAGTGATAGAGATGGAGCAAACCTGACAATACTAAATGTAGACACCTTTCATGTGATGGTGTGAATAGTGAATAGGAAGCATAGCAGAGTAGGAGGATAGAACCATGTTTCAATTACTAAATATGTTGATTGCTGTCAGTTCTCTGCTAGTCTGATTCTTCCCTGGGTGGTGATTAGGACATACAGGGTTCGCTTTTCTTTGGGTTATTTTATGTATAAAAACTGTAGCTGCTGTGCAGGCTGAAGTGTGCTTACATTAAGCAAAGGACTACACTGGTCTAACTTAGATGATGCAACTTCTGTTTATGAGGATTCCTGATTGCATATTCACTTAGTTATGCCTAGCTGATTGAGATGACACTGTACCGAATTAAAGTGCATTAATTTGCATATTACTTCCGCACTAATCATGAATAGCTATAACTACCAAGTACTTGATCTTGTCATATCATTACTCTGAAGCATAAACTTTCTGCAGTGTGTGTTACCTTTTACTTAAGAATGGAGAAGGGTACATTTCCTAGCTCCATTTTTCTGGAAACTTGATTTGAATGGAGTTTTTGCTTAAGGTGGTATTTGGGGCTAATGGATTGGCCTCATGATTTTTAAAAGTAGTAGATGACAAGTCAGAGTCTGCGGTGGACATTGACTGCTACCAGTAAAAGGAATTGTTGGGGGCCTGCCAAAATATTCAGTTACCTGGCTTTTTCCAGGTGTGTTTTTGTTTGTGAATTCTCTTACTTTACTAAATGCTTCCTGAGGGCTTTCCTGGAGATTCAGATGTTGTCTGTAATCTTATAAATTAGTTTATAAAAACATTTAATTACAATCTATAACAGCCTAAGGTTTGCAGGTAATTATGACTGTCCTGCAGCAAATGAGAAAGATGCCTGACAATATCACATGGGTGGATAAACATAAGTAGACTTGTTAAAGCATCCAAAAGAAGCTTAAACTCACTGCTTGTCCTCTGTCTGAATTGAAACTAGAAGCTTATGGCTTACATGTGTTGCATCAGTTCATGTTCTGAGGCTGGAAATCCTGCACAGATGAGCCAAACTGAGGAATACATCCCATAGTGTGTATTAATGGGAAAACTAGCTTTTGATGGGTGGCCACTAGCCTCCTTGGATGAGGTTGAGGCATTTTTGACCTTCTGTGATCAGAGCAGAAACTCTAGCCTTAGGCACAGGGCTGAGACTTCCAAATGAAAGCTGAGGAGAGAGTTCAGGATGAAAATCATATTGGAGTGAATCTTGCCTGGTAGCAGTGGTAGAAACCCTACTCAGAGCTATAGCTGGCCAGCTGCCTCTTCTGAAGGGCAGTGTGGGGTCTGCATTTACAAGCAGTCTGTGTGGCCAGGTATGAAGCCAGTCTGGCTCTGAAGGGAAGGTGCTCTCCTCTCTGGGAAGTGAAAGGATTGCTTGAGAAAAGATGTGGGCCTACCCTTTTAAAACATGGGTGCATAAACCTGAGCTACTTTCCTGCTGAGACCATTGGAGAGCTATGTCCTCCAATTGTGTCTATGGAAGACAGAGGTTTGTAATGCTTTCCAATTAAATGAACCCTTTTGTAGAAAAATCACTTTGGTTTTTCTATAAACTATATGGTAGTCCTCCTTTGCTGGTCACAGAGAAGCCGATGCAAAATCTTGTGGTGCCTATGTCCAAAATGAGACAATCAGTGGGGGTTGGTTATCCTGGAGATCTTGGTGGACTACAGAGCTGTTACTGTGATGGTCTGTGGTTGATCAAAAACTTGAACTTAATGGCCCAGGTGACTCTTTCCAGTCCCATGTTTCTGTGGATGCTACATCTAGCTGGCGCTAAAATTAGAGGGCAGAAGGCCTCTGGCTAGCTCTCTGAGCAGTTTCGGTCCTTTCTCTGTAAATCAAATAAATGACAGCTTTTTGGGTATCAGTCCGAGCCCTGACTTTAAATCTTAGTTAAAGATTTAAAACCCAGATACCCTGGAATGGCTTATTTCTTCGTTCTCTGTGGAAAAAAAGTGAGGAAAAAGGAAAAATGCAGACAGAGAGGGACGGTAGCTGTAGTGTTTGTAGGTATGTTGTTTCTCTGTGAGGAGAAGTTGTATAGGGAAACATAATATTTTCATTAGGCCAGCTGGAATTTCACAAGATACAGTTGGAAAAGGCAGGCAGACTTTTGGGCACACAGTCCTTAGGGAGGAACAGCTGTTTTTGCACTGCATGGGAGGAATGAGACACATGGAGTCCTTGGTGGGAGGAAGAAAATGGAGGACGTGAGAATTGAAGTAGGAGGGCAAAACACAGTTTGACACACAGCAGAAAATTATGTCAGCTTCTGATCTCAGCCTTACAGGGTGAGACTTTACACTTTGTTTTCTGTGCAACTGGACATCGTTGTCACTCGATGGATAGCAGTGTGGAAAGAGCCCAGTTTAGTGCTCTGTGGGCACCACGTTGTTTTTGGAATGGTGCATTCAGCTAAGATCTCTTCTGGTTCTTGGTGCTTCAGTGCCTGGGAAATTTGTCTTTTGTGGGAAGGAGCAAGTGAGGGGACGAGACTTTCTTGTTATATGAGGAGAAAAAGCCACGTTAGAGACCTTCTTACAGAGTAGCCAGCAGTGCTCACCTGAACATGAGTCATCTCCACTTCAGTCCCTGGTGTAGCAGACTGGAAAGCTGGACCTCCTGTGTTGCAGATGAGCCTGCTGACTGCCTAGGTTTTACAGCATGGAAGAGAGATGCTGTGTGTAGTCCCAAGTTGAAGAAGTGAACTGTGAGGAAGAATGTTGTAGGATCTGAAACCCAGTGGTTGTAGTGGAAAAATCCAGTGAAGTTTTCTTAGAAATAACCATTATTTTTTGTTTTATACAGTTAAAATAGAGATTGGGGTTTTTTTATGGATTCTAGTAGTATTTTTAAAAACAACACACAAAACCACTAATGTATCTCTGTACTGTAATATGTCACTGACTAACTGTATGTGCCTTCCTAACGTCTAATCTCAACCAGTTCTATTTCAGAAAATTAAAGATGGCTGTTTCCTATGTACTTTTACACTTACCTGATTGAGAATGAGTTAAAGGGGACTTTGCAAGTCCTTCTCAAAAGCGTTCATTTACTAGCTACCAATAGAGGACGGGTTCAGAGAGTGAGCTAGGTGCATGATCTTGTACTGCATGCGTTCACCATCTGTGATTAATCTGGATTAAAGAGTCCACACATGCAGGAATTTAATTTAGGCCCTTTAACCATGCGAAAGACCCTGTTGGTGTCTTCTGAACTCAAAGCTATTACAAGAAAACTTTGATTCTCTAAATAACATCCTAGCACTGTTTTACTTCTGATGTAATTCAGATCCTAAACATTATAGTCACTATAAGCTTCAGGTGGGCAGCAATAAAGGCAAATATACTAGGCATGTAGTAGTAGAACAGTGTGTAAAGATGCCTTACACGCATATGGAGTTGCTTAATATGTCTATATAGTGAAAAGTACAGCAATGTATCTATGTAAGAAAGCAAGTGATGGAGCTTTCTAGATCTCTTTCATTAATCTTTATTGAGAGTAGTAGGTTTAGTAGTAGTTAAGCTTAGGCAGCATCCTGAAAAATCAGATTGAGCCAAGAGGTTCTTAGATGTGCTTGTTGTTGATGGTTAGGGGTGGAGGAGGCTAATCACTTGATTTAAAAGAATATTGACTGGTCATCTAGAAATATTTCTAGAACTCAGAACACTTTCATATGCTGTTACCAGGCAAGATGGTTGTTGAAGTTTGTATAGTATTTATCTTGGTATACTTAGTAAAATAACGTTTCTTCCATAAACAACGCTGAAATCTTGGCTAAAGTTAGGTCACCCTGATCCTACAGCTGAGAATGGGAGCACACCAAGCAAACTGGAAAAAATTTGTAGTACAAAACACTGTTTAGTAAAATGTGCAAAAACATATTTGAAGGAAAGGATACACTATGTTCATGGACAGAAAATGCAAGTCATGTCTGTTGGTCTCATGTAAGACTAGCATCTTTCATTATGAATGAGGATGGTTTTAATAGTATTTACTACAGTTTAAAAGTACTTCCCTGTCAGATTTGAATGTTGTTATAAAACGATGTATTTGGAGATATTCAATAGAATAATAAGGTAAATAATACCTTAATTAGCGATTCAGAAATCAGCCAGCCGGAACTGTTTCTTAAATGGCTTCCCTTTCTAGAATCCAGAGGACTAGCACTATGTAACTGCTAATACTTGAAAGCAGCTTTCAAGATTCAAGCTGGTTTAAGGATGGCCTCTGCACTCAATATACAAAGTACAGGAGTTGACTCACTTAAACTCCTTCATGCTACTCCGGTTTACGGCTTTTAAAAGAGAAATCCAGGGATTTTTATTTCTTTCCGGAAAGAAGGCTCTAGCCTGGCATATAGCAGCTTCCAGAAGTTGTACAGATATATGAGGCAAGGGAAATATTAATCATTACTTGGGAGGCAGCATTGAGATGTCACATTTTGTAGTTCTTAATTTTATGTCTCATTTCTGCCTTTTATGGTATTACTTCACCGTTTATTTCTGTAAACTCTTACATATTCTTCGTGCTGCTTCTGACTTCCTTCCTTAGGAGGGGAAAAAAAATATGATTGCTTGACACCTTTCAGAAGGAGGATATTCAACAGAAGCTTCTTTGTTTTCTTGGTTTCTTGGACTAATTTACTTTGAGGAATTCAAAGCCCATGTCAGAACTTTTTAAGCACATCTTAGGAAGTGACAAGTAAAGACATAAATTTAACTGCTTCAAGCAACAGATTGTTTCATTCACTACCAGTCTGTGTGTCCAACAGCATTTAGGAAAACATGAAAAATTTTTATTAAGACTTCTACAGTTGTTTCATAGTGTTTGTTCATCTCTGTTCATTAAGAACTATTGAACTTAAGACACTCACACTTATATATGCATAATATTGCTCCTACCCATTACTTTATGTATTTAAAATGATTCTTTTGACTCTTCCTCAACTCACTGCCCATCTTGCACTGCCCTCACTGCTCTTGCACATCAGCATCCCATTTGGAAAACTGTTGTAGTGATATTCAGTACAAACATCATCTATTCTATCTGATGTTCTAACTTAGTACAGTTTTGGAGTGCATATTATTTACAAGCATTTCTACAACATGGGGATTATACCTGTGATGAAAACAGTTGATTTTATACATAAGGAACAGAAGCTGTCTATAAACTCAGCAGTGTTTTAGAGACTTGTAGCCCAAGTGCTCCCTTGCTGGGTTTTTATAGTCTGTTTCTGTATTGCTACAAAGACAGAAATATCTGTGTGCAACTGAACACTTTGCTTCTTTATCTTAGCGATCATTGCAGGTGCCTCTTTTTCCTAATTGTGGTCCAGTTCTCTGAGATGTTCTTCCTCACTGAAACTTTAAAGAATAGGGCAAACGAAGAACATGGTTTTTTTCTTGTTCCATGTGACACTTGAGTTTGTTTTAAAAATACTTTTTTTGCCATCAATAGCTCTTTTTACCCTGTTCTTTGACTGTTTTTTAATGATAGATTTTCTTTTTCCTGAAGAAATAGCAAAGATATTTTCCATGCTGAGTTGGTACGTTGAAGGGTGGTTGGGGGTAGGCAAAATAAAAGCATTCCCTTCCACCCATACAGAGTTGAGATTCAAGCAAGTAGTATTTATGGTCTTCATCTACCACTCCGCTATGTTTTTATGTATTTATTAAGAAAGTGACATGCTGATATGTGTGAAAATCAACCATCCAAACTGCTGATGGTTGCAGTTTGAAAATTGTTGACAGCTGAAAGGGAATCCACTTTAGAATGAGAGCACGAAAAAAAGGTTAAAAGGCAGGCGTCAAGCATGTTGCTGGCAACAGGCATCAAAGACCTTATTTTCAGCTGGATATTTAGATATGGAAAGCAACTTTAGTAATAGTTTACTTCTTTTTATAAATCTGAACATGAATCAACAGTGTCATGATGTTGCCTCAAGGAGAGGGGAGGGGTAAAGTGTCTGAGACGAAACTTTTAGTTTGTAGGATGATATGATTCTGCTCTCTCGGCTGTTGGTAAGGCATCAGCTGAGCAGCATGTTCACTTTCAACACTGAACTTCAAGAAAAATGCAGACAACACAAAATCTAGATTACAGCAGCAAGAATAATCACAGAATCACAGAATCAACCAGGTTGGAAGAGACCTCTGGGATCATCGAGTCCAACCGTTGTCCTGACACCACCCTGTCAACTAGATCATGGCACTAAGTGCCATGTCCAGTCTTTTCTTAAACACATCCAGAGATGGTGACTCCACCACCTCCCTGGGCAGCCCATTCCAATGTTTAATAACCCCTTCTGAGAAGAAATTCTTCCTAATGTCTAACCTGAACCTCCCCTCGCGAAGCTTGAGGCTGTGCCCTCTTGTCCTATCGCTAGTTGCCCGGGAGAAGAGGTCAACTCCCACTTCACTACAACCTCCCTTCAGGTAGTTGTAGACTGCAATAAGGTCACCTCTGAGCCTCCTCTTCTCCAGGCTAAACAACCCCAGCTCCCTCAGCCATTCCTCGCAGGTCAGACCCTCCAGACCCTTCACCAGCTTGGTCGCCCTCCTCTGGACTCGCTCCAACACCTCAACATCTTTCTTGAAGTGCGGGGCCCAGAACTGAACACAGTATTCAAGGTGCGGCCTCACCAGTGCCGAGTAGAGAGGGACGATCACTTCCCTAGACCGGCTGGCTACACTATTCCTAATAGAGGCCAGGATGCCATTGGCCTTCTTGGCCACCTGGGCACATTGCTGGCTCATGTTTAGCCGGCTGTCGATCAGCACCCCCAGGTCTCTTTCCACCGGGCCGCTTTCTAACCATTCTTCCCCCAGCCTGTAGAGCTGCATGGGGTTGTTGTGGCCCAAGTGTAAGACCCGGCACTTGTTCGTGTTGAACCTCATGCCGTTGGTCTCGGCCCATCTATCTAACCTGTCCAGATCCCTCTGTAGGGCCTTCCTACCCTCCAGCAGATCAACACTCCCACCCAGCTTGGTGTCATCTGCAAATTTACTGAGGGTGCACTCAATCCCTACGTCTAGATCATCTATAAAGATATCGAACATCACCGGCCCCAGAACTGAGCCCTGGGGAACACTGCTAGTGACTGGCTACCAGTTGGACTAATCAAGAACTAGAAAACAAAGTTTCTGAAGGAAACTGTTCTAGCAAGGGAGATTTGGATTGAGTTATTCCAAGTATCCCCAAAAAACTTTTCTTAATGTGAGGATGCTACATATTGGCATGAATTACCTTGAGATTTTGAGAAATCTCCTGTGTTGGAAGTTTTTAAGAACAGGTCAGATACTTGCCAGAATTGGTTTAGAGACAACAAATTCTGTATTGGAAGCGAGAAGAGGGAACCTTTGGACATCAGCTCTTATTTTTTTGTGTGATTTAAGAACTGAGGTTGTATAAAGCTGCATTCATATCCATTTTTTCTCATATTTGTGTTTTTTAGTATTTTTGTTAATGAATTAAAGGGCTGGAAAACAGAAGGTCAGACGTAAGTAGTAAATGAAACCAGCTTACATACTGATCTACATTAAAAAAAGTATTTATTTCAGTAGACATATAAAAATTATATGCGTAGGAACAAAGGAATATAAGTTACGTTTACAGGACAGTGAAACACTATTTTAAGAAGCACCATTTCTGAAAAGGGCTTGGTTATCCACTGTGAGACTTTTGTCTGTTTTCTGTGGTAAATGGGCCTAATATAACCAATGAGTATATGAAACAGAGCCATATACAAATCTCTCTTTGGGACTGATGTGACTGCAGCTAGAATACAATTTATGGCTGGTTTTCCCAGTGGAATAGATACTGGGGGAGAAGCAGCGTTCCTAGAAGAGGCATATAAACATGATAAGCTCGAAAATAATATTGCTTGCAAATGCTGGGAGTTAGAAAGGAAAGTTAGTGTTATTCAGCTGTAGAGTCCAAGAGTTTTCCCTTATCAAAAGCGGTGAAATTAAGCTATATCATGTTAAAGCTGAAAGAGCCTGCCAGACCAAATCACAGCAGAACTGGAATCAAAAGTAAACAAAATGGTAGCAATGAGCTTGAGGAAAAAAAATGAATTTGAGAGTAGAACTTCCTTCCCTGGAAACATTTCAATCAAGATTGATGGAGGAATTTTTTTCTCCCCTGTGGAAAAAGCAAAAACCCGTAAGCCTTAACCCAAAAGAAATAATTCATTGCAATCCTCTGGCTTGTGCTATCAAAGAGATAAGACTTACATGATTACATTGGCTCCTTCTGGCTTCATAATTTATTTTGCAAAATGGTGGGGGGGTAAATGAGAGATTAGCAGCTCTCATGGGAGTGGAAGGAGGGTTTTCCCATGACTGGCATTTTGTAATCTCTCTCTGAAAGTGTCTTTTTCAGTCTTTGTGCCTGTTCTTTTTAGGTCATTAATATTTCTACCAATTTTAATATCAGAGGAGCATCTTTTAGCTTTTTTTCTTCTCATAGCAGGGAGGGGAGTGTTCAGTTGCCATCAAGGGAATTCCTCTCAACTCTTGATTTTAACTTTTTCTTTTTTTACTTCAATAATTGTTTCATTTGTTATTTTGTCTTAACACCGCAGTTTCTGGAGTCACATAATTACTGACGCCAGTTTCTTTCATTCTTAGTAAAGAAAAGCTAGAAACTACTATACAAATGTATCCTGAAAGCTGCAACATCTGAGAAAAAAGTGGAACCAAGCAGTTGGTGGTGTGGATATTTTTCATGTTAAATATATCATGAATTTATTTTGGGGTAGAGGAGGCTTGGCTTACATTTGCAGTATTTGTTAACCCTTTATAGATAGAATTATGAAACTATACATACTTCATGTTGAGGGAAATGGCAACAACATACTATATAAAATATAGTCGAAGCGTATATATATACACTATATATACAAAGTATATATGCACTATATATAGTGTATGTCAAAGAAGGAAGATTGCTGACTTCAAAATGATCTTGCAGGCAAGCTTTTTTAGCCATGAAGAGCTCTCCACAAATTTTAGTGTATCTGAAGTTAGGAATCAACAGCAAAAAGTCACTGGGATAGTTGGGGGCTGTAGCACATGGTGTATGAGGAAAGCCGTAGGAAGTTAGGCTTGTTCAGCCTGGAGAAGAGAAACATGGCAGGTGCAGTCTTCCACCAGCCAGAGGCGGACTGTAGAGAAGACAGGTCAGACTATTCTCAGAGGTGCACAATGAGAGGGCAATGTATCTGATGTCCAATAGAGAAAATTCCACTTGGATGTAAGGAAAAGCTTTGTCACCATGATTGTGGTTAAAGCTGGGAAGGAATCACCTAGAAGTGCAATGGAGTCTCCATCCTTCGACACCTTCAAACCTTGATGGAACGGGGTGCTGGGACCCACCTTTCAGGTTAGTCTAGCTTTGAGCAGGAGATTGGACTTCATGACCTCCAGAGATCCCTTCCAAGTTAAACTGTATGATTTGTTAAGGACTTACAGGTTTGTCCTGTAAGGATAGAAATCCCTTCCCTTTATTTTCTGCTTATTACTAAAAGCTGAATCTATAGTACTGAAACATTGGTTTAAAATGGACAATTTTATTCTGTCATTTAGCTCATTTTATGAGATGCTGTTAAGAGTTGGGCAGCACGATGAGGGAGGGAATGAACCTGTCTTTATCACCTGCAGTACACTAGTGAAATTTCTTTTCCTTGGAAAGGAAGCTCTGTGGGGTACTACAAGGTGTAGTGGTAAGGGTTATAGCCATCTAGTTTCTCATGTTTCTCTGGTTCCCAACTTTCTGAATTATAATATGAAATTTGGAGATGATGTTCAGATTCACTTTTTTCTCCTTTTCTGCTAGGAGCTGGAGATGTGTGTGGGAGGTTTTTTCTCCCCCTCCCTTTTCTTCCTTGTATCCCTCCAAAATAATTCTTTCTAAACTTTACAAATACTGCCAGGAGAAAAATTGGCATATGCACATCATTTAACTGTTCACTTATTCCTAATTAACAAGAGTATGCCTTCAAAAATACTCATAATACTCTCATTTTGCAGTTTGTTGTGAGGTTTATTTTGTATCTAATTTATGACTAATTGGCTATAGCATATGGTAACACTATTTTGAAATAAGACGCCTCATTCTTTTTCATTTTTGTTGATTTAAAGGAATTTTTCTGCTTAGCTGTTGGTGTTTTTTGGACACTTCTATTAATGTCTGAGCCTAGTAAGGGCAGGTCTTGAGTTCATAGCTGAGGTTCACTTAACAGATGGCCTTCCTTCGCTAACTTGCTGGTTCTCCTCCTGCTCTCTTCCCTTCTCTTGAGAGAGAAGGTCTCAGTGCTTATGGCTATTAACTTGTGAAAACTGGATCCTACTAGTTTAAGCCCTTATGCATCCAAGTTGGGAATACTCATGCTCATCTGAGCAGTTGTCCTGATGCACATAGTTTTCATCCTTCTTCAACCTCCTTGTTTTCTTCCTTCCAGGAAATTTTCCCCACCCCTCCAGGTTGACTCTTAGGCTAGTCAAACATCCACACAGTTTTTCAAGAGGTGACTAGGTAGGAGCAGAAACCAAGCTCTGCATTTTAGGATTTTTTTTTTTTTTTAAGAATAAACAACCTTTTGCCTGTTTTTCATACCATCTCCCCAAAATTACCTGTGCACTCAAACTTTCTTGCCATCAGATGAAATGACCCTGGTATATTTGAGCCTCACAGATTCCTTTTCTGTATATGCATTTCCAGATTTCCTTTAAACCAGGGCATAAGTTAGTTCCTTGGAAGCTCTTCTTTGCAATCTGGTGGATTGGGACTTTGCAGGGATGGAAGGAGAGGGCTTAGTGGCTCTCTGGGGTAGATGCCAAATAGCTTCCTTTGAATCCTCACCTCTCTTTTCCCCCATTCCTTGGGGTACAATAGATATACTGCCACTGTGCTAACTAGGGTAGAGTTCCCTTTTTGTAGCTAAACGACCATGATTTCTAAGCTTCACAATTTTATAATTTTATGTGAATTTAGTTCCTTGTTGGATGTAACTATTAATATCACCCATCTTTTTTTTCTCTTTTTCCTTTTTTCTTTTTTTTTTCCTTTCCCTTTCCCATCTTCCACAATTTCTTTGTTGCAGTGCTGGTAATGACACTTGCCAAAAACTGGTTATAAAAGATAAAATAAAAATTTAAAAAAAAAAAATCCCTCTCAGTGAAGAATTTCCCATAAGAGTGAATCCTGAAGTCCTGACCCACGTCTCATAGCTCTGTATAGGTATCCTTAAAACGTACATTAGTCATACATTTTCCTCAGGGGTGAGTGCATGAAGTGCCAATACTATACTCAGGCACATTCAGTTTCAGAAACCTAAAGCTGACAAGTACCACTTTAAGACGACAGACTTCTTAAATGAAACCTGAAAAATTCTGGAGGAGTTTGCAGGACGTGCTTGCTTTAGCATGCTTGAACAACTCTTCACTGCATCACACCTGCTTCTCACACCAACGTCCAGCTTTGCAGCAAATGGCAAAAATCTGACATCCTGAACTTTCTTACTGAGCAATAAATTCCATCCTGTTTAATGAAGTATGAACAGAGATCTCCTGCTGATCATGGTTTTCTTTGCTTGAAATTAAGGGTGTTTTCCTGTTTATTGTACAATACTTGAAAGCAGTGTTATTTTAGTGAGCCAACAATTGAACTACTTTATCCTTTACCAGCCTGAAGTGCTCTGAACTATTTAATATTAACCAAACCGTTTTATGAAAAGTGCTATCTCAAAACAAAGTCAAATATAGCTTTACTCAGGAAAGCCATGGAAACCCATTTATTTTTCTGTTCTTCAGCTGGAAACAAAGGTTCTGTTCTCGTATCATGTGAAAATGGAATAGATTCAGGTCAGGCAATGCATGTTCATTCCTTGAGACTCCTTGACAGTTCTAACTACAGTCACTTCCCTCTCCAGCCCACTCCTTTCACTTCTAACTATGAGAATGGGAATTCCTTCATCTTTTGGGAATTGTGCTTGCATCTCTCTGAGCCTTGATGGATAAAAATCTGTTAAAACTTTATCTAAGTGGAACACATTTAGTATATGAATTGTGTTCTTGGGTGTTGCAAGATAAAAATATCAGCATTCACCAAAAATGGCTTTTGGTGGGAAATTCTTTTTTCTGGGTTACTGTGGGCACTTTTATGCTTCTTTCTGTATTACTAAATTTGTTATGGGAAATATTAATCTGAGTGAGTCACGGTAGATCAGCAAGCCTTCCTTGGCTATGCTCTAAAATGTCACTGATAAAGCCTGAAACCTTTTCCTTAGACAAATACAGCTATCCACTAGTCTGCAGTGGATGCTAATTAGTCACATGCAAGCAGACACTTAATGCCTTCCTCTCTGACCTTCACCGAACATCTGAATGGAAATCTGTTCAGTATGTTAGCAACTGTGTCTTTTCCTGGAAAAGCAAGAAATACCCATAGGAGGTGTTTGTATAAACTACCAGGCATGGAAAATACTACATAAAAGTTTTTACAAGCCCTTAAGTTGGGATGTGGCATTACACCCAAAGGAGACTAAAACCAGTTATTTGCTTTATTCATTTCCAAATTGTCCTTCTCTCGCCTATGTACGATTTGAGGGTTCAAGTGGCAGCGTAAGAGTTGAGAAAGCTGTATTGTACTGAACAAAATGAGGGCTGTTCTCCAAAGCCCTGTTCCCTGATGCACAGGGTCCATCTATACTGAAGGAAAAAGAATAAGTAACAACAGATTAGTTGTGCAGGAAACCACAAAACACATTGCCTATATAGAAGGTTTAGGCCTCTTCTCAACATTGAATTCATCTGCTGCTAAAAGGTCTCCCTTCCCCCGCAGTGTTGTGTGAACCAACACCTTATTTTTTTTCCCTTTTATAATGTTTCTTACAGAGGTTTAATGTGCTGGGGTGGTTGGATATTTTTCTCATTAAAATCTATGTTTTGAGTAGTTACCAGGTCAGCAAACTGGCTAAATAAAAAGGAGGATTTAGCAGAGTCTGAGCCAGCCATTTACAAATAAATCTCTTGGGGTCTCTAATCACTAGCGAATCTAGCCATCCCTTTGATTTGAAGGGAGATTAAGGATTTCAAGTATTTTATAAATCTATTTTTAACTTCAGTGCCGTTACATGAAAGAGAAGGATTCAGTGCTACTTTTTCATCCTTTCTTACTTCCAGCAGCAACCTGTAATGGTTTAGTTGGGTAAACTGAAAAACATTAAGTGTTTCTACTCTGTCCATCCCCAGTATATGAAAAAGCTGTCAGTGGTGTGGCCAGTAAAGCACTGGTACAGAAGTAAAGAAATTTTGGTATCACAAAATGGGGCTGTGGAAAGATGGGGTTTGCCTGGTAAACTTTTAATTCATACAAATCGTGGATGGATATTTTCAACTTTCATGGCTATTTGTCTTAAAACAAGTCTGAATACTGTGCCCTGATTCCCAGTGAGGAGAGAGTGGCCTCCATGGGATACTGCAAGTCCGTAACACATCACTCCTGGTTTGCTCTTGGATGTGTACCAGAGTAGGGACACATCCCCTGCTGTGGTTTGCCATCATCCTCCTGGACACAGGGCTTTCAGATGGTGATAGAAGTTGCCAGGGTGAGTCTATGTAGGAAGAATTAAGTGCTTGGATACAAGATGATGGACCTGCCTTCTCCTACTGTACGTGTGTTTTGCCTTTTCCAGAATTCTGGGGAGCCTGTTCCTGGCAGTGAGTAACTTGGCGGGAACTCTGTGAAACTCGCAGAAAAACCCTGTGGATACACAAGCAGCCTCCTTTAGTTCCCCAGTGCGTTACACCTTTTCCTCCATTCTCCTCTTTGTCATCTGCACCAGTTGCTCAAACCATTTTGTTCTGCCAGGTAAATTTAATTCAAAGCAAAGTTGCGGGGGGAAGGATGACACCCGTTTCTCTGAAACCTTCATAATTTGGTGCTTTTTAAATATTAGAAATAAAATCCTGAAATGATATGTAAACCTTAATGAAACTTAGCTGGGCTAAAGGCATTGAGGTTTGCCTGCAAATGCCATCTGGATGTCTGTCAGCAGAATGTTTGTTCTTTGTATTGTTCTTTCAGCCTGCTGTAAACAATTTCAATGGCCTCTGGATTTCCCCTTGATATACAAATAAATCTTCAGTGATGATCCTCCCTCTGATTCTCTGTATCAGTTCTGATGCCAAATGAAAATGAAACTCCCTTCTGTTTAATAGCTTAACTGTGCCTCTGCTTCTGTGGGACTAGTCCTGACAGGGTAGGAAATGCGGCCCCAACCCTCTCTCTGCCACCAGCCTTCAGGTTGTCAAGTCAGAAGAGTGCAGAAAGTCAAGGCGGAGACCTGATCCTTCAAACCTGTCTCCAAGGCACGAGCTCTGGCACCCCAGGCAAGGAGAGAAAGCCGCGCAGAGGATGAATTGCAGCTTGCCCCTTCCACTGCTTTGTATAAAGCCTTTGAACCCTTGCCCTAAGGGGAGCCAGGGTGCCCCTGCAAGGCAGGGGGCTACAACAATGCACCCCTTGTGCTGGCTGGCTTCTCTGAACGCTGCAGCATCTAGGATCATCCTGTAAATTGCTTGGTGAGAAGGAAACCCCTTCTGGTGTGAGAATGATTTCCTATCCTTGGTGATGAATGAAGCTGAAGTAAAGCAGTTTAATTTTTAGAAAACTCTTGACCCTGAAAAGATTGAGCTATTATTTTAATTACTGTTATGAGCAAACACTACTTGGAAATCAATCATTAAAAGAGCATATACATAGCTCCAGATCCTCCTGTCTGACATGTATTGATGAAACTTTTCTTGAACCAGAGGGATGCAGGTTAATTTTTTTCTGCTAAATTGACGGCAGCGTGGGCAAGACATTTTGCTGTTGCTTTGTATTGCATTTCCATCACCACGAAATTTGTAGTCAAATACAGGCTATTAGTATAAGTGTGGGTGAATGTTGTGAGTGAACATTCATAATGATCTCTTCATAGTGGTTTGACGTTAGAGTTGGCAGAATTAATTTTCAGCATACCATTTTTCCTTGGGAATGCTGAGCTGTTGAAACTATTGCAGGACCATGTTGAGTTCAATCTGAAGGTTGAGAGGGTGTTTATTGAAAGGCTTCTCAGATCCACAACGGAAATAGAAAAGAACATTGTACCATACAGTAACTGGTGATTTAAAACTTCAGCATATAACATACAAGATGCATATGCTCATGCATTTCCTGCCGTGCTGGATTTGAAGCAGTGGCTTAAAATTTGCTTCCCACATTCGCGGTTCCCTGACCATAGAGTATATAATCAGCAGCTCTGCCCCAAGGATTATATTTGGAGCAGTTCTTTTTTATTTACGTATATACAGTTCTGACTGCATCAGAAAGATTGATTTTTGTAGCAGGGATGCGACAAACTGGATTCAAATCGCTAGCTCAAATGAAACAGAAGGGCAGTGTGAACTCGGGTCTCACCAAGATGTAGTGTTGTCCAACCCTAGCTGGGGACACTGAGTGAGCATGCATGCGGGCATGCCTTCTGTGGGCATCAAAGCACTTGGGAAAGTATCTCAGAATAGTTCTGCTGCAGAAAGAAAGAAATAACTCTAAAACTTCGGATACTTAAGAGGGGTGGAAAAATTTAACCAAGTTTCTGAATACAGAACTATTCTGTGCACTCAGTGAAATAAAGTTTTCATAGAAAGTTTAAGATCCTTTGGAAAGAGACTGCTGAAAAAACAGGCAAGCTAATTGCTAGCATAAGGTAAAATACAGATGGAATATGCAGACTTGCACTTTTTATTGGTGTAAAAACTTTGTAAAATAACACAGCAGGCATTTTTTGGGTTAAATCCTTACTCACGTGGTTCTCCTTAGCATAGATGTTGTTCGACTGATAGGAGCTGGAGTGCTGTGCTTTGCCCAGATCCTCATGATGGATAGGTTTCTAAAGCTCAGCGTGCTTCATGTTGGCAGGTGGCAGGTGATGGCAGATGAGCTGATCCAGCAGAAGCATTGTGTCATTTCTTTGTCTTTACGTTGTATACGTGCAGTCCTTCTACATGGTTTTCTCAAGGAGACAGCCAAAACTAGTGAGATAGCGGTACAGTGTCGGAGGAATTGCTTAATGAGGAATGAGACCCTAACTTGTTGTGGACCTGAAGGAAGAGAATGAAGAAAATTTAGGATATATTTTTGGGGAAAAGAAAATCTGATTATTTTTGTGTTGCCCTATTGCCTTCACCTGTAAGGAAAGAGTTGTCATATTCTAACATTTTTACTGTTTAGAGGTTGAACTCTTCTATAAGGCTCAGTCAGATGACCCAACATGTGCTCTTTTTCCCTCACTTCTTTCCGTCAGCACTGCTTGAATTTGGCCATGGAGGTGGAATCAGACTTCACAAGGGAAACGAAAATCTCATTTTCAGACAGATGTTGCATATCAAAAGCAGAAACATGTTAGAAAGCTTGATCTGATGAGCTATGCATATGGTTTAATTTTTCAGTAGAAAGTGTAATTAAATTGTCTGGCATTCCTGGATTAGCCCATAGTGCTTCGTGCTATAATCTTGCATGAAGATCTGAAGTGTGTCGTTTTGATATTTCTGGTATATGTAAGCTGCTGCTATTGTAGCTTTTCTCTTGTGAAGGATTCATATCTGGCTCAATTTATTTACTAATTAATCTTCCTTTTTTTGCTGATCTTTTGAGTGGTGTGCTGTATGGTCATATATAAACTCATCCTCTATTATTACTCTGGGGAGAATGCTTTTTAACTTTCATTTCTTAATACTAATTATAAAGCTTTTTTAATGGCAGAAGAAAAACCCTTCTGAGTAGCATAGATTTCTTTACTGTACATTTCATACATTTACTATGAAATTGGGGTCATACTGATTCACGCCTTTACTGCTTCCTAGAGGAGGATCACAGAAGATATTTTTAACATATTCATTTGCTTGCTTTTCCTCTTCTTCACAGGGAAATAATTCTGAGTGAGGGAGAGGGGGAGCAGGGAGGAATTGGCACTCATGATGTTTGCCAGGCAAGAAGGGAGTAAGTAAAATATAAAGGGCCATGCTAAACCTTCAGCTCTGCACGAAGATGTGTGCAGGCTTCACAGATCAGCTGTCCGACACGGCCTTAGACTTTCCTCTAGAAACCCTTGAAGTGAGGCATGTAGGGTCTGCCCACACAGCACAAGGGACATGTAAGGTCACAGCATGTCCTGGCTTGCCTGCTTAACAATAGCGGGGAAGCAACAGCAGCCCAGCATGCGATAGCAACCATGGTCTGCGTGCCGGGAGTCCCTTGGAAGATGTCCTGCACTGCTGAGGATGAAACTCGGCACTGCCGTATCTGCCTTACTGCTGCCAGGTGTGCTGGTTCGAGGAAGCAGGTGTGTGTGATAGTGTACGTGACACTTTTATGCCTTCGTTCTGCTTAGATACACCATTTGTCTTCTCTACTGTGGACAATGAAAAATAGCCACGTTTTTATCATATTGCAGACGTTTGTCGCTTTGTGGTGTTTGGCTGTCATAAAGCTTGTTTAATGTGAATCAGATGGAAAGTGTGCAGAGTGGTTTTCTGACTCCCGTCCAAGAAAAATCTTAGGTCAGCTGGCATACACCTTTTTGAGAGTTGGCTCAGCTGAGTCTGGAGCTGGCAACTGAGCTGCCTGGTCAGCCATGAGGAGCCTGTAGCTGGCAGGAGTGCAATGCTGGGGTATAGTGAAGAGTAACCTGTAGGTAGGATGTTAGATAACTTTTATAGGTATTTAGGCTCCCAGCCACTTGAGCAATTCAGACTGAAGAGTGGCTGGGGAAGCCTGCATGTTGTGCTGAAAACAAGCAGAGTGATTGCAGGGAAGAAAGGTGAAGACCCTGGAATTGCCCATCCCTCAGCAAAAGAGCCTCCACCAGGTAAGACGACACAGATTGTAAACCAGATTGTATCTAGCTTGGCTTGCCTTAGGTCACAGTCTTTCCAGTGATTTAACTAAATGTGTTCTATACCAATTTAGTTAGGCAGGCATTGAAAGGATGTGTAGATAAGCCTGTTAGCTACGATGCCATATGTCCAGTCAGAGTAAGCTGTGCCAGTGGCTACTTTTTCTGAACCTGGCACGTACTGTTGGCCAAGCCTACTGGCGGTAAAGAGTGTCACTTTCAATGGCAGGGTTTTGGCGGGATAGACACTTGGTCTCCTCAAGGCAACTCAGCATGGTAGAAGGAGGTGGCAGACTGAAGGGGTGAGAGGAGTGTTGCGGTGCTTCCTTGGAGCAGGTGACCCTTCTCCAAGTGATCTTCTGCAGCATGGTAATGACTGTACCACTGTACATCTGTGGAGGGCTCGATGTGTGGGTGGCCATGTGTGATGTTGGGTTTTGCTCTTGCTGGGTAGGCAGTAGTGCAGTTGAAAAAGGAAGGAAAGGACTTTTTTAGGAAATTACTGCTTCCGTTTATGCCACTTGAAAGGCAGGGTTTCTTACTGTGTCTTCTCAGTTCTGCTCCCTATGATCAGAAATCTCAACTGAAATGATGATTTTTCCTGAAAAGAACACTAAGCTCATGGGAAAACTTTTTCAATACTCTGTGATAACACTAGCAAAGACTGATCTTTTGACAGTTTTGGTTTTTGAGTTGCTCTTGGCTTGGGATGTCCCAGTTTTTCTGGTCTCTAAGCATCATCTGTCTCTCTTTCTCAATATCTACAGTAATCAATTCTACATGTCTGGAACCCTAATAATCTTCTTCTCTATCCATGGCATCTTCACAACCTTAAATCTGTGTGCTAACACAAACTGCCCAGTATTGATTTAGTTTCATTATTCAAGGAATAACTTTTTTTTTTAACCAAAAATATTAATAGTACTTCTCTCAATCCCAGAGATAAATTTAAGATCACCTTGTTTTAGAACTAAAATTCTTTTGCAGAAATTTGAAGCAGAATTTCTCTGGAGCATTTGCAGCTGCTAATGTTAGCTTGTGTACTTAGAAATCAGTATGTAATAACATATCTCATGATAATCTAGCAGCTGGGGAAGTCCGTGTGCATTCAGAGACAAATAGGCGGCTAGCCACTCTGATAATTACCACTTCACAGCCCTTTCTGTGAAAGGCTACAAAATGGAATTGGTGCAAAAATGGCTTTCAACCACAGATGCCCCAAACCAATACTAGCATGAAGGTTTCACTAGAAACATATATAGGATAAAATATTCAACAGCATTTTAGAAAGCATTAGCAAGGCATAGTACAACTCTTTAAATCATTAATTGTCATTTACATGGAGAAAACAAAATCCCCTAAGTGGTCTTCTAAAAACACTTTTGAAATTAAACCACCCCATGTGTAGTCTGTAGCATTTATTTTCTTTCGAGCTGTTTTAGGCTAGGCTGCCCCCACTAGCTGGTTTCATTTGGCTTTCAACAAGCTGTCAGACATCTTGCAAGAGGGAAAAATTGGCTGGGCATTCTGTTTCTTTATACTTTTTGGATTCAGCTATGATCATTTGAACTGCCAGAGAGGGGGTTAGATGGTACCCACGTTATTTAAGGTACTTTATTGAACCAGGTAATGAAACAAAGTGTGTGTGACAGAATGTGTTCAAGAGAACTGAGGCAGATGCGTACCTTGCTTAGATCTGAATTTTAGATTTATCATCTTCATTGCCTTTTAGAGTAGCAATGAAAATTAAATGAAGTGGCAGTGCTGAAGCAGCATGCTCTCACCCACCATCTCTATTCACCCACCTTTTCAGCTCCTCTCCTCTTTTCCTTTTTCTTTTTTTTTTTTGTGACACTTTAGCACATGGTGTGAACATATGCCAAAATGCTCATTCTTAAAAGCTGCCTTCATTCATCTTGAGATGTTATCGAGAGCTTTGTCTGCTTCATAGATAAGTTGCACAATGCTGAATCAATGTCCTCTTGTACTAGAAACCAGACCGACGATTCTGACAGAAACTCTGTTGCCTTCACACAGAATGAGTGAAGAGATGGCTTCCCTCATGCAGAATATGGGTATCAAAACACCTTGTGCTTCTCGACTGAGGCAATGATATAAATGTGGCTGCTGATCCTAAACCAAAAAAATTATAAATGTTTGCTTGCTGCAAGTTACTTTGCATGCTTGATAGATATTCCAATGTTATGGATGACAATTTTTGGAGCATAAGCTACTACGTGTATTTCATTAAGGTGATTTTCAGATCATGTATTATTTTGGCTCTACACTTGTTTTAAATTCTCTTTAATATAGTTTTAGCTGTAGCATGAATGTACTTAACACTGAACACTCTCCTTGACAAGAGACTTCAGCTGAATGAACCAGATCTATTGTGTGATTAAAGAGTTTCTTTGGAAATTGGCTTCATTTCAGTTTTAAATATGTTGTCTAATTTGTTCCAGAAGTAAAGTGAACTTGTTTTTCAGAAATTGCTCATGATTGCTGGTGGTCAGAGCTATAATAAATTGAATTACTTCCAAATTTAAACACTTTGTAAATACGTAAGCTAAGCCATGGTCTGCACCGGGCATTGACAATACAAAGTGATAGTACCTTTCCTAAGAAAATTGTCTTTTTAATCACATAGAAGAACAGCAACCCCTCCTTTCCATTGCTGATACACAAATGTTGGGAACTATGTGAGCAACAGGTTCTCCAGTAATGAGTGCAATACTTCAGTAGATTTAAGTTGAGGGAGAGAGGAGGAAGAAAAAAATACAGACTCTGCTAGGGATTGTAAACCCCATGTATATTCAGCAAGCAAATGAGATACGAGCTTTGAAACAATAAGCTGCTCTATAATGCACAGACGGTCTTTCAGGCTACCAAGCCCAAGCTCAGAAGTCTCTTTACACGTTGATAAAAATGTCTCACTCTGAATGAAATACGTTTATTCTGTCTCATGTAAAGCCCTGTAAGCTACTAAGAACTGACTGAGCTGCTGACTCAGTCATTGTTCCTGGTTTTTACAACTCCTCCCATTCAGTTAATTAAAAAACCTGTTCCTGAACAGGAAACAAAAGCACTTTTTATACAGAATTGATCTATGTACATTTTCAAGATTTCTGCTCTGTGAATGCACTTTTTCTTTAGCTTTGTTTATTGCAGCGCAAGTGCCTGCCGGAGGCAGTGCTGTCGACATGACTGTCCTTCTCGAGTGGAATATTTCACTACACACCGTCCTACACTCGTGCCAGGGCCCGCTGAGCATGGGACGGGGTCAGAACCTGAAAGGCACAAAAGGCTGCTCAGCAAGCAAGAAAGCAATGAATGGCACTAAAGTCAGGCCATAGAAATGGGGATACTCACGTGGGAGTAGCAGGAGGAAAACAATCTGTCAGCAAAAGAGCAGAAAGCATAAAGGGTGGTGGGTTTACGACTGAAGAAAGTGTCTTTGCGCTGTGGCAGAAACACTTAAGGGCTTGAGTTTTGGTGAGTGTGGACTTTGAAGCTTTTGCAAAATAAGTAATAAGAGCTGTTACTCAGTAAGGTAAAGTTAACGATTAAGCTCAGCAGTTGCTGCTGTTATTTTAGCAAAAGCTTCAACTTGCCAAGAAATAGAAGAATGTGTATGAAGTTGTTTGGAAAAGCCACTTTCGTTCTGTCAAATTTATTTTTTAAGAGATGGCTACCAAATCCAAAAAGTTGTGTCTGGTGTACATCCACGAGTCACTTGTGGTTAGAATCTCTGCAATCCATGTTATGACCAAAACTATGCTTCTGCACATTTTAAATTCCTTCCTGTAATTGCAACTCTCGCCAGTTTTTTAATACACAAGGTGAAGTAATACGATTCAGAGCAGGCCTGACACAGAGGTTGGAACCTGGTAGTTTCTAAATTGCAAAAGTTTGCTTTCTTCAATGCAGTCAAATTTTGGTCCCCTAAAATGATCAGCCCGCTTTCCAAACTCAGCTGTTTCTCTAAGAATGAAGCCTCTTTCATCTGTCAGTGTAGGATTTCTCTGTTGCCACTGGTGGACAGGATTTCTTTTTTGAATACTGTCTGTTTTTTATCTTAACCTCAAGTAAATATCATCATTTACTTGCATCCACAGATAATGAGGAGATAGATTGAACTACCCTCTGTAAGTACAGTCTGTGTTTAAAATACTTCTTATCAGTGCAAAAGTCCTATTCACCTTTTTGAACAAATTTAGACACTGGAATTAGAAGAATCTGTTCAACTAGAGCTGCACTGAACTCAGGTCCTGAAATATTGCTGCCCTTAGAAGATACTCCAGTTTCTTACATTGACACTTCAGTTGCACAAGAAACTGAAGTTCACTATTCAGCAACCAAAATGGGGAGAGTGAAAGGGAAGAAATATTTCTTCTCGTGTGGATTTCCCATGAGGAGGCACCCACTGAAGCAAGGGAAGGATGGAGTTGGGTTTCTGTACTCATTCGGTACTTGGAGTCATACAGATTATGAACTACAGCTTCACCGTTGCTGGTAGGGACATCAGCCCAAACGGAACAAATTTGTGTTACCGTGTTTTCTTCAAACTAATCATCACAAATTTTGTTTTGATTAAAAATGAGATTTTGCTCTTTCTGCATTAAAGAGGAAATCTTACGCGTTCATAATTTCTACTGAAGGCAGTGTTAATGAAGTGAAAGAATCCATGGTGTAAAGGCAGAATTTTTTTTTTATGCAACTGTGATATAAAATCCCAGCATGCTTGGCTAACCTTTAACAGGTATTCTAATATGGTCTGTTTGAACCTGCTTGAAACTAGTAATATTAATTTCAAATGTTAACCAGGAGTTTATTCTGTTACTCTCATCTCAACTTTCTTGTGCACTTTAATTAAGTGTTAATCTATTGTAGACAACCCTGATCTTTAATGTATGTATGTCTTGAGACGAGTGTATACTGATGATTTGGGAGGAGATCACTTAGTTAAGAATAGATACAAAGGCAGATGAAGCCTGTGCTGCTTCTTAATTTTAAATGTATGTGATATCTTTCACTGAAATAGGAAAATCTACTTGGGCAGAACAATGTAAGATGCTGTTAAGGAGGGACTTGTCTACCATCTAGTGCGAGGTTTGATGGTCAGTTTGCATTGACATATCTAAGCTGGATCTCCACTCCTTAGGGTTGATTTTTAGCCCTGAATCAGTGTTAATGTATAAATGAAAGCAATGTATTTGCTTAGTAAGACAAGTGATTCAAAGTACAGTGAGAACTGTAACCATGTACTTTTTCACATTTGGTTCTACTTCATTTTCTTTTCCAGGTGTTAATATAGAGGACAGTAGTTTTTGCTAGAGGCTTCTGTTAAGTGAGGGATAAGTTGGCTTTATCTTCTTATCAAATCTTCCTCTCTGGTGGCAGGCAGTTCCAGCAGACATTCTCGTAAGCATCTCTGGATGCTGCTGTAGTAGGTCAGAGCCATAAGCTTTCAGTGACTCTTACAATTTTCATAACTGAGGTCTAGGTGGGTATCCACTCTGGTACCAAGGGAACAGTGCTAGTAGTTACATAAGAAAAGCTTTTTGCATCAGGCAGCTGCTGTTAAAATGTAGTCATCTCAACACTGTTTCATGCAAGCTCTGGGTTGCTTTAGTTGGGCTTTCTGTAACTTTTCTCTCTTTTTCTTGATGCCTTTTTGTGCTGTGATCTGGATAAGCTCTGATACTCACCAGGAGAGCATGCTATCTTCATGTGCATGTCTTTATACTCCTACTGTTCAACAGAAAACTAGCAAGAGCTTTTGTTAATAGTAATTAGGAAAGTGAGACGGTGTTGTAGCCATCAGTCCTCTGCATGGTCACTTGAGCGTGTGAACTTACACGCTGCCTATGGAATATTCTTGATGTCTGTTGGAAGCACATGGGAAAGGGAATAGAATGATGTTAATTACAAGTTAGATCGATGATAACCCAGTAAGTAAGTTAAATCTAGTTAACTTACAGTCCAGACACTCAAACATGTGACCCCGTAAAATGGAACATTTCATTGTGGTAATCTTGTATTTGTGATGATAATAACTTCTGAAACAAAGGTTAGAGGTTAGGCTTGTTTTCCTTGTCTGTCTTTTTACATCATCTGTAACCTAAAATTCCCTCTCATGCAATATCTGTGAGTTAAATCTGCTTTAAGCTATCATCAGTCACTATTTGAACTGATTTTTCTTTGTTATGCTGCCAACAGAATCAATTTTTTTTTTGTTATGCTACTTAAGAGTCATAAAAGTAAGATAAGAGAAAAGAGAACGCCGGGTTGTACCATCCCGTTTGCTTTGCCAGCGTCAGATTAGAGGTTCTGATTAGCAAGCATTGCGTTGCTGTGTGGGAAACTTGGTTGGATTCCCTTCCTTGATCTCTCGAACGGTGTCTGTGCATACGCACAGGTGATGCGTCAACGTGCTGATGCTCTGCTTCGACATGTCTCACCAGGTTGTGATGCCTGATTCATTCTCTCATGGTTGAATGGGTATTTGTACCGCAGACATAACACAGAGGAATAAAGGCTTTTAAGGCTTCAAAATCTTCATAATACTTCCAAGAAGTGAAACTATTCATTCTGAAGGGTTCCTTCTCCATTAAATGTTGCACAATCTCTACTGACTGAATGTGCCTTTGTGCCTTGCCCTCTGCTTTGCAGTGCCATAAGTTTAGCTCCAGCACAGCTGATGAATTCTACTTGTATTATGTTTACTTAGATATGTCTCTAGTTCATGTTTCATCTGTTTTTTTAATACATACCCAAAATTTCCAGAAGATTGGGTACAGATGGGGACACAAGAGGTCCTCTTCTTCACCCCTCTCCCTCCCCTCAAGAAAAAGTACTGACAGGCAACTCTTAAAAAACAGTAGCAATATTTCAAAGTCTGTTTAGTGGCTCTGTCATGGTGGTTATATTATAAGAATCAATCGTAGCTTTTCTAGTTTGTGGCCCAGTTGTTATCCTTTGGAAGCTGTGTACCTAAGACTTTTGTTGTGTATTTTCCTGCTGTATTCTCCACCATTTTATAGTTTCCTGTATGCTTTCAGTAGGCTACAATATGAAAATAAACAAAGAAATTCTTATGAATAACTCAGAAAAACTTCCCTCTCTGCCTCCCAAGCCTTTTTTTTTGCGTAGCTCTCAGAAGCTATCAGTGTGGCAGATAAAGATGAACCTGTACCGTTGGGCTGTCTTGCTCTTTCTTTGACTGAGGGGATAAACTTACCATAGTATTGCATCCATGTTAGCTTGGTGCCAGGTCCCAACCTGAGGTGAAATCAGTACCTCCTTGAATAGGGAACCCAGAGGTGATGGAGCAGGTGATTTGCTTTCCTGTCCTCTCTGTGGGCAGTAGGGCTGTGAGCGTGTCTACACTAGTTCGTTTGCAGACTACTGTCTGTTGAAAACAGCATTCTGTAATTCCATTTATACTTGCTGCTTCTCTCTGCGACAAGTCTTTTCCCCCTGCACTGTCCCCTCTGCAGTGGGGACCTGGAAGCTCTCCTGCTCCAGAGGACCTGAGCATGCAGGCATTCTCCTTTCCTCTGGAGAGCTCTGAGACGCTAAGTTTCAACAAGCTGGAAGATGACAAAAGTGAAACAAGACATTTATTTCCCACTCGTTGTTACTTCTGCATGTCTGCCAAACCTTTTCACGTTTACTTAGTGACAGGTTCCCGAAAGAGCTGCGATGTTAACTTTACATGTTGGTTCCAGTTAGTCATGTAATAGCTGTATCAAAGAGGTGAAGGATTCTTTTTTGTTCTTCCTTTTTTCAGGTCTAGACAGCTACAGCCACTGCCATGACAACACTTCTTGCAAGAACAGAATGCCACGTGTATGTTCTATGCAAAGACATATTGGCAAATGTCAATTTAAATAAAAAAACTGATTTTTTAAAAAATTACATGTAGGCTGGAGTGTTAGGATTATGTCTTAATCTATTATTTTAGAGTCTTTGGTTTGCCATGCTCGCTCTTGACTGGCTGCCCTGTCTAAGGATTAGGTAGGGACGAAATAGCTCTACCGTATGATCCAGTTGATGGGGTGACAAGTGAGACCATAAACTGAGATTTCCTTCCATCGTCTGCCACTGAGACAAATTTATTTCTGCATCAGGCATTGAGGGCAGTTGTGTACACTGTCAGCTGAAGACTATACAGGTCCATCTAAGAACTAGGAGTGCTTTCCAATTCATGCAACTGGAATCTCCCTGATATCTAGCAAGCCACCTCTCTGTGCCCTTCATTATTATGTCTTATTTTTGCTTTAGGCTTCTGCTCTTCAACTCTGCCCAGTTATATCAAGGATCATCTTTTTGGGGAGGAAAAAGAAGTTATTTCCTATCAGCTTGATGCACAGGAATGCTGAAAAACGTAGACAAAAACTGTCTTTTTCCAAAATGGTGGTATTCTGGCAGGTAGAGAGCCTTTTCTTTTTGAGTCAGCTCTGCTGTTCTTTGAAATACTGAAATGCAGTCAGCAGTCAACAAATAATATGAAACATAAACCTCTGCAGTACTTTTGCTACCCTGCTGTGCTGTCTGCGCATTCTTGAGAAGCGCTGGGCTTTGCATACAGTAAGAGATGTGAGACTTACTAACTAATCAAAACTGCTGAAAGACAATACAACTCCTGCCTCCTTGGAGAAACATTTAACAGCTAACGCAATTGAGCAGATGTTTCAGTGACCTTCCATGTTTCCTACTGGTGACATGCAGCTACTTTTTTTTTTTTTACAGAATTTCTTTTTTCAGATTTTCTTTTCAGTACATGAGCACCTACATGTTCTCATCCTTTTATATCAATGAAAACTTGACTGTTCAGTCTGTGAACTCTTGCTGTAGATAAGGACACCCTTGGTCTAGGCACAGTACAGACACAGTACAAAATGAATGTTTCTGTCTTGGAAACATTCTGGACTGTTGGAAATGGCTAGACTGTTTGGTGGTGAGGGGTAAGTAGCTGCAAAACCCAGGGCATCTTACATTACAGAAATAACCTGTATGAGCTGGGTTAGAGTTGTGAATGTATGTAAGCCTGCAAGAACCTAAGCAGCAGAAGCAACCCTGAGGCTGGGACAGAAAAGGCTGGTTAATGCCCCTGCTCACAGATGTTTCAGGGCCAACTTCTGGCAAGAAGGAAGATGGACTGATCTTCCTGCTGCTAACTGGATTTTAATAAATGCCTCCATAAACTGGAGGATACGTCCTGGTTTAGGTCTTTCCCTGCCTTTTTATCTTTCTGCACTCATTTCCATCAGTAGTGGATTTACTGTGTTTGCTCTAAGTACCTTCACAGGGAAATAAGAATTCATAATCTGCAGAGATAATACATACTAGAATGAAACTGTTCCAATACTGTGCCTGCCAGAGACCAGACTGAAAGATAAAGAGATATAAAGCTTACAGTAGTTGTTCATTACTCCCTTGCATTTGGCTGCAAAGGAGGAACTACACCTGCTCAGTGGACCGTGTAGGTATTACAAATCTTTGGTCTTTCTGAACCTGCACTGATTTACTAGAGAAATATTTCATTATTCTTTTTGTGCTAGTAAGAGAGAGGGGTGAACTTCTATAAAAGTATAGTTTTAGCTTTAGATTTTCTTTAATTTTTTGTTAAATTCCTGATGAACACACAGTTAAATTGCCTTGTGATTTATTTAAGCTTGCTGTTAGTTTTGTAAAGTCTCCTGACGAAATTGTGCCTTTTGCGAAGTGTAATAAAATTCCACTTGAACTTGCAGTCAAGCCAGACTTATGTCCATTTAACTTGTATTTCAGCCATGCTGTCTTTTTTCATGACAGCTTGAATAGAGACCAGGGAGAAACATAATAAGAAATTGTCTCCCTCCCCATTAGTTAGTTACTTGACATCTGGCTCAAACATGTATTTCAGGCCCCTCTTCAGCCCTTCTTTCTCTCCTTCCAATAAAAAAGTCTGCCTTTTTCAATGAGGAAATAAATTTTAAAAAGCTGTCTCTAGAAGATCTCGAGTTATAAACCATCTTTTCCAAAGGAGAGGCGTTTTAACATCTAGCCCTGACAGCTTCCATGCACAGCATACTTCTTGCTTTCGTAACAGGGGGAGATTAATGCTGCCCTTCTATTATATGCTTTGGGATCTGTGTGTACTCCTCTGTAGTCAACCTCCTCATGAACTGCTGCTTATTAGCAGGGAAGGCACAGACGGCTTTGTGTTTGCATGGCTCAGCTGAAGGAAGGGGAGGATGGCACAGATAGCGACATAGACGGTTCTGAGCATCTCTTTGTACCAAAGAAAAGCTCCAGCTGATTTTTTTTTTTTTTTACAAGAACGTGTAATTCTACAATAGGCAGCAGACCCTGCTCCCAGTTGCACACAGCCTAAAGCATTTGTTCTGTGCTGAGGAATTTGGGACTTTTTTGTAAGAGTTTGGATTGCAATGGGTAATCAACCTTTTCTTGCCACCAGACTATCTATTGTTAAATACATAAGAGTTCCAGTAAAATAGTAGTATTATGCTTCCAAACAGAGTAACTAGAGAACCTAGAATTAAAGACCACTGTCTCTAAGTGCTGGATTATTCAGTATGTTGTTTTCCTTCCTTGTTCATGTGAATTCTTTCTTTGTTACTGTGCCCAACTCAATTCCCTCTCTGAAGTGACAGTTCTCAATTTCTTTCTGAACTAGCAAAATTTTATCACTGCAATATCTCACAGTTTCAAAAAACTATGTAGCTTCTATGCAGTATCGTATTCAACTCTGTTATGTACGTAAGGGGGGAGTGTTAAATCAGAAGTAACCCCACTGGATTTAGATCTGTCTGAGGTGACTCAAACTTGCTGTGGTTTTTGTTTTTTTTTTTTCTTCAGGGAATTTAACGTATGAAATGCCATTATAAATTGTAATCACAGCGTGCCTCAAATAGGAACCGCAGCTGGGAATCCTGCAAATCAGACCCCTGGATCCCAAATTGGGTAATCAATTAGGGTTGCAGCCAGGTGGCTGTGTCAGTAGTCGAAGAGGACAGCAATGCTCCCTGAGGAGCAATTCAGAAGTAAGGAGAGAGCAACAGCCTCAGGTCAGCCCATGGAGAATGAACACTGTGTGATGACTTCTGTAAAATTTAAGAACATCTTCCTTGTAGTGACTATCTGTGAAATACAGTCATTGGCTCTGTGCTCGAGTAGTAGTTTTTCTGTGCTATCTGGTGCTCCTTGGTGCAACTCATAGTCCCTGCTGCTGCACGCTGTCCTGGCATGTCCTGACTCCACGTAGGAGGAGGTCTGACTTCACTCAGTTCCCCCGCACACCTGGATTTTCATTGCAGACAAGTGGGGTGCCTGCGGGGGAAGGATCTGCGGAGCTGGGGAACGCATCTTCCTCTTGGTTAGGATGTGGCTGACAAGGGAAATCCTGAAACTAGGACTTAAATGATCTATAAGGTGAACTGGGGATTAAAAAGCATAATTCTCCACTCTTCATCTCTCCTTGTCTGGACCTCGGGCTTCAGTCACAACACACTTTCCAGCTTCGGCTAACTGAGTGCCTCCCCGCTTATTGTCCAGACTCCCTGAGCCCAGAGGTGCCAGCTGCCTGCCCCCTCTATTGCTTTGCACCGAAAGGGGCTCGGAGCAGACAGGTAGAGGAATTCAGCTTCAGGACGACAGCACATGTCTATTGAGCATGTAAAGTGTTTTTTCCGAATGCTTGTCCACTGTCAGGTTTCCTATGGCTACCTATAGTGTCTGCCAGATGTAGCTTTGTCACTCCTAAAATTTCTACTTTTAATCCTGGAGGCAGTGTAGAGACTGTGGAAAACAAAGTTGCCAGAATTTTTCAAGATAGAGGGTAGGTCTACAATGAAAGTTTTAGATACCTTCAATAAGCAATTAAACGAATTTTCAGGGGAGAAAACCTCTAGAGCTACTAAGCCCGAAGATACCTCTTCCCTGCTCTGGGCATCCTTGAGCCATGAGTTCCTCCTAGAGGTGTGGAGGAGACTCTGAAGGGTATTGCTAATTGTGCTTAAAGTCCTTCTTACTGGGCTGTCATTGACTCCTGTCTAAGGCAGAATCCTGCACGAGGCAGATCTTTGATCTGACCTCGAGAAGCCATTTCTGTAGTCAACTACATTGCTGTAATATGCTACAGGAATGGCTTCAGCAGGTCAGACCAAAGGTCCTGCTGCTTCTACTCCAGTGTTGGTCTTTGAAGCATTTGAATTGTCTTGGCTGAACTTCAAATAATGGTGTGTCCTGGAGTAGACACAGAGTTAGGAAAACTCCAGGACAACTGATTTTTGAAGTGTGATGAAGTTTATTAAACAGTTGCAAAATACAGTCTCATGGTGGGAAGTACCAGCATCTTCAGTTACCCTTCTGATAATACTTCAAAGTTACTGAGGTCACTTTAGAAAGGCAAAATGTATGGGAGGCGATAAAAGGAAGTCTTCTATCTTGTAAGTTGATATTTAGGCTTACAACCACAGTACTTAAGCATACTGATTAAAAGAGTGCGCCTCTGTCAGTGGGGTGCTGGGGTTGGGAGGAGGAGCTGAGCCTCTTGGTCTCACACCTCTCTCTGAGTGTATGTGTGTGTACCCGTGTGTGCACACACCTGGCAGGGTGGTGGGACGGGTCTTTCTCATGGGGTGTCAGGACTTTGCTGAGTTTGCGTTCGTTTCCTCCTCTGCTGCTAGGTGGCCTGAAATAGTTTAGTGTGGGTGATTTCTCTGAACGTGTCACAAAAGTCTCAAGTCTGATGGGATGTATAGGGGCAGCAGGGTGTTGTGCACAAAAATGCTGAAAGAGTGAGAAAATATTTCTGTGGGTGGCTGACATCCTGACGGATTTTAATGAAGTTGAGCACTGTTTGGGAACAATAATCCAGTGCATTGCTAATTTTAAAATATTATTTACAGGTGATGTACTAACCATTGATTTTACTTAGCCTTTTACTCGTTTTCTTGAGTTGTTTCTTACATCGAGTCTTATTGTGCTATTCAGTTGCTGAGATCAGCCTTTAACTTAGTAGTAATTAATGTTTCTAAATTTGGGAAGATTGCTCCACTGATTTTAAGTTTAAGTCATACAAGCAGCAAATGTGTCCATCTAAGCTTTTGTTATCGCTATATTTATAAAAGAAAGCTTTTAAACTTTGTGTTCATAGTGCACAGAGGTGATTGATGTGCCTGGCTGTCCCGGAGCGGCTGCCTCCCTGTTAGTTCTTGCCTTTTACAAGACCTAAAAAATAGCCAAGGTTTTCATGCTGGGGGGCGGTCAAGTCAGCAAGAAACACTTCTTTCTAATGCTTTCTTGAAGGTGACCACCTTCAAAAGGGTTTTAAATGTGTATGGTTTAATTTCTTATGTTAGTTAAAGTTCCCAAAGGGCTTAGTTTATAATTAAGGGAAGGTAGGTGCTATTCCACTCTTAGGGAAGCCTAGGGGGAGAAGGGTTTTAGCCTAACATAGTTTAATAGTTGTTTGATGATGCTAAAACCAAAACCCCTATGTTTATTGTTTTGGGGTTTTATAGTAATGGGTGTGTTCTCTCTCTGTAAAACTTTTAATATTAAGGGCCAAAAAATGCTATCTGTACAGTTACCAAATTAAGTACACAAACATAAATGCCTCCATAGTTATTTACTATAAGAGCATGTGATAAACGGATCTTTTTTTAATTTAACTTTGGCTCGCACACGTTCTTTTCGTTCCAACCTGGTGAAACTGGGTGCCTTTCACGGCAGGTTCAGGAGACTCCCTGCAATCTTTTGTCGTCTTTTTTGGCTGCTAATAACCGGGAAAACTGACCAAGCAAAATGGTGAAGAAGTTGAGCCAGCAGTTGCCACAGTGACAGTTGACCAATATAAATATCTTACAACTCTTCTGTTTATCATCTGTTTTCAGGGCAGTTTAAGCTGCTGGAACAAGACCGAGATATTAAGGAGCCAGTGCAGTATTTTAACAGTGTGGAGGAGGTGGCTAAAGCATTTCCTGAACGAGTTTACGTCATGGAGGAAATAACATTCAACGTTAAGGTAGTCCCTGAATAAATATTTATCCCTGTCTAAATTATTAACTGTTACAACCTTTATATACATGGCAAGTGAGCAACGGCGGTGTGTGGGAAGTGTGATTTTTGAGACAAATGAGCCTTTAGTGTTCTGCATTCAGTGATGGTGCTCTTCGGAATCGTTTTTGCAATCTTAAAGCAACACGTCCTCTAAGGGCTCTCCTGTCCTGTCCACCTTGGGGAGCAGTCCTGATGATCCATCCAATAATTCATCTAATTAGGATGCTCCTGCCAGATTTTAAACAAATGTTGTTTGTTGCCCCCTTTCCCCTCCCCCTCCAGCAGTCTGAATTTTATTTTCTGCTAAGCAGCAGCTGCTCAAATCCCTGTCCAGAAAGTCTTATTCTCAGAGAGCATGCAGGGTGAAATGATGGGGTTGCTTGTCTCAAAATTACTTCAGCTAAATAGCATTGTGAATAAAACAAACAAACAAACAAACAAAAAAACAAAAACAAAAGACACACTTGTTCTCTGTGTGTGTGCGCGCGTGTTTGTTTGCATGTGCATGCCTCTTGGGCTCATCAAAGGGTCAGCAGTCCCATGAGTGTGAGAGGGCTTGCTATCACCAAACACACTGCAGTGCAGTGGCATGACATAACGAAGACAGAACTTGTTCTTCTTCGTCCTACCTATATGTCTTGCCTATATGTGTGACGTTACACAAGGTAGGTGAGCTCTGCCAACAGAGCAGAGTGGTCTTCGGACTCGTCTAGTTTGCTTCAGTTGAGACACCACCTAAGACTGGTTGAAGAGCATCCTAGAGCTGTGATGCAATGATGCAATATCCACATTATGTACTTTGCGGGGGAAACTGACTGATAGTGCTGGTGCAAAACCAGTATAGTGTTTCCTGGTCCCGTATGTAGCGATGTGGGGGTTTTATAACAGTATTTTAATGGCTTTTTCTCCTTTTTGCACTGCTAGAGTTGGGGGACACCAGCTAGTCCGCAGTTTTTATAAGTGTGAAACAAGATTGCTGAAGACTGCTTTAAGTGCGAGAGCTCATCAGTTAATTCATTTAGCGACACAGATTCATGCCTTTCAAGACAGTAGGTTGTTTTCATTTATACTCTCCATTAAGCTGGACCCATAAAACAGAGCCTTTCATGAATGAAGGCTACATGAGAAAGTTGGAACACCTTTGTACGTTTAGGATGTAGTTGGGTAAATCAAGGCAACAAGATTTCATTTCTACTCGGGAAAATCAGTCTTGCCTTGGGACTGCTAGCCTTATCCACTGCTGTGCCATTATTTCTCAGTTGATAAATGACCAAATCAAGAGTGGCACAGTAAAACATGCAGCTTTGATTTTATAGGGAGAAAAGTATTCGTCTGCAGGTGTGTTTAAATGTAAAATGTTGTGTCTTGAGTTTGAGTGTTCTTAAGACTCTTTGTTGTATTTAGCAAACTGAGAAATAAGCATAGCTTACAGTTAGATATCAAATCAATTTTTAGAAGATATTATTGTAATACTCCTTAATGTAAATAACAGTAATAATAATCCAGGTTTAACCTAGTTACACAGTTATCTTGGCAGTATTTCTCTTGGCAGTTTTTCCAGTTTCGTAGAAGTCTATTCCAAGGTTATCATCTTCCAAAAAATAAATGAACTTAACAGAATTTATTAAAGTGTTTAATAACCCTTTAGATGCAAGAGAATTATGTAAGCTAAAATTTTAATATAGGGGAGATCCTGTCAAACTGATTAGAGCAAAGGGAGGAATACTATGTAAGGTTGATTTCTATCCAATGTGGTGTGCCCATTTAAATTCAGAAGAGAGTATCAGAAGGTAGCTAATCCGATATAAAAAGAAAAAAAAATGCCTAAAATATCTGATGAAGCATTTAGGATGAGGAGGAACTCTGAAGTCTGAGAACTCTTTGTTGTGCCAAACACTCAAGTCTTTCATGGATAATTTTTGAAGAGCCTGTAGAGTTACAGGGTGCTACCAGACAGTCACTGAATGGTTTTGTCTGTGCTTGTTGAGGTCTGCCTGCATGTGCCGATATGCCACAGTTACGGCTTGACTTGATGCGAACCTTACTCCTCCGTGTAAATCCTTTGCTGCTCCGGCAGGATTTTACAGCTAGTGCTGCCATTCTGAGAACTGCCTTCTCGCTGTGACGGGCTGTGGGATCTTCTCCAAAGAGGGGGTTACTTTATTTTTACTTTTTCTGGGATATCATTTTTGTCCTGACAATATCATTCAGTCTCCCAGGAGAGGTTGTGAAGTTGTTTGCCGAACCTTTCCAGGATGGTGAGGTAACTAGCCCTGTAATGATTCCTTTCTTTCCTATCAAAGACATTGTTTGGCTGATGTGAACTTTTGATACCCGATGTGATTATTTTTTTAATGTAATCCTCTTTTCACAGTGGTTTAACTGTGCTGGCCCATACAGTGTGCACTTTGTCAGAAATAAATATATAATGCAAACTGTGCTGCTTTTTTTTTTTTTGACAAATGTTAACGCGGCACAGGGAAACAAAATTGATCTCCTGATTTGGATGCAATTGTGTTGGCTTTGATAAACTTGCCCTGAGTTTTCAAAAAGCACATATTTATGACCTGTACTGGGATTTTTAAAGGCCACAATAGCGACTTTCTTGAAATCAGTCTGTGTGCAGGTTTTGGCTCCAAATTTGCAGGCCATTCATGGTACTTCACCTTGAGAATTAGTGCTTCAGTCCCCTTGTCCGCTTGTGGCTTGATGCCAGCCTTATGAGTGAGCACCATTGCCTTGCAGTGGCTTCATGTGCTGGTCTTCCTGACATCCCACGTGAAGAGATGCTTCATGTTAGATCTCTATGGTATTACCTGTCACATTTAGAGTCATTTTTTGAACACTTTGATTTATTTGAGACATCCTTAAACCACACTGAAGCCAGCTTTTAATGTTGTAATCAGGGCAAAGTCCATCTTAGCTGAGAGGGAAACATGCGTATACCAACATGAAGAGTTGTACTTGCTGATTCTCTGTCTTGGGACACAGAGCTTTATAAAATAAAAATGGGATGCTGTCTCACTGAATTTAGTCAACTTCTTTGAAAAAGTTTCTTATTTTTTCTGTTAAAAGCTCTTCTGTAGACTGTTTGGTTTATATTAAAATAATTTCATTCATTTTAGGGGACCTGTAAAAAAGAAAATTTTTTTTTTTTAAAGTGCTTTGATTGGTCCCTTGGCTTTAATAGTAAAAAATGTATGCAGTAACTATGAACCTCACAGTTTAAAAAAAGCTCTAGCAAAAGAAATCCTAACTGTGAATTTTTACTGTGAATGCAATGCTTGCATTAGTCTAATAAGATCTAGCGGGTATAACAAATCGTTTTTATAAGGAATTCATATGTGTCCAAGTGATTAAAGACTTCTACTTCAAACTATAACAAATTAGAACAGTTGGAGTCCAAGACAGGATATTGACTCAGGTGTTATCAAAATCTATTTTTCTGAGTTAACCTTTCCTTAAGCAAAAGAAACAATATACTTGAGCTTTCCCAAAAGAACATGTTTCTTAAATAATCATTAATCACTTTCCTGATGCCTGTCTTCTGCAGTAGATGTAATTGGCTTCTGAATTGTTATTGAATTGTGGGAGTCTTAAAATTTAAAGCATTATAGTGACTTAACCCACTGCTGCTTTGCAGTGTGTTTGATAAGATGTCTGTAAGCCCGTAGCCTTTCTGGTCAGCATCCTGGCATCAATAGTGAACAGTTAATATGGATCAACGTCTGGCAGTAGGGAGGTGGAGGGGTAAGTACAGCGTGGAGTAGGTTCTGCTTCTGAGGGTCCTCTGCATTAGGAGTTGTTCAATTTGGATATCTGCTAGTGATTTCTACATGGCTTTGGAGTATAGCGTGATTAGCACTGCCTCTTCCACAGAGCTGGGAGCACTAATTATTCTCACCTATTAACAGAAAGTGAAAACTGGCTGGGAAGGGCAAAAGAGGGGCAAGGGGGAAGTAAAACTGCAGGAGTCATTGTTAATAATGCATAAAGCATCGTTGTTATAATGTATAAAACAGAGAGAGCAACCACGAAGATAAACGTGTTTGGGGAAGGAGTTATTTCAGAATGCTCCCAAGGCTAGCAGTTTAATAACTGGAGGAGGCTTTGTGTTTATCAGATAATGACAGCAACCAGAGGTATGATGGTTACTGCTGCATGTTTTTGCACTGGAACTGTCCAGTGAAGAATTCCTGGTTTCCTTCCACTAGAAGATGTGAGGAGGGGGCACACACAAAAAATTGAAACATAAGGGCACAGCCCCACTATGGAGATGTTTGAGGAAAATGTATTGTCTTACCTTCCTTCCCCCCATTCCTTCAGCTGGTCTCAGCTTCCTACCAGTTGCAAGGTCTCACACCTGAAGGTTCAAAACCAAACCTGGCAGAAGTCCCAAAGGAGGCAAGAGCATTGCAAAGCAGGGCAAAGCAGGAGGAGGGAAGTCAGCTGAAAGTGTGGGGCAGAGCGGAGCCGCACTAGGGCCAGAGTCGGCCTTCCCGGGTGTGTTATGCAGATGAATGAAGGCTTCTCAGGTGCTTTCTGCCTTCTGTAGCATTACTTGTTTTCCAGAATTATGAGGAGATTCTAACAGTTTGCTATAAAAATATACCGTTATTTCTGCATCAGTCTGTCTGCTGGACTACCTTAACTCTGCCGCTCTGAGATAGTGCACTGCTGTCTTCTCTCTGTCATATGCCAGTGACATGCTCTGTCACGTGCGTGGGCTGGGACATGCCACTAGCTGGTCCAAGTGTCTGAAATAGCGTAGGGCTCTGCTACACCCCGCCAGTCATTTTGTAGCAGTAAGTGGAGCGTGCACAGGGCATGCTCTCAGCGAGGGTGCGAAGGAGCATAGGGGTGCATGAAGGTGCAAATCCTGTTGGGTCAGTGCTGGAAGCTTAGAGAGTAGAGGAAAACGAGTCTGGTGTGGTGTTACCCATTCTGCCTTTTAGGAATAATTTATGATATGCGCTTTCTCCCAGACCATGTTGTTTTTAAGCGTGCTGTTTGGTGTGAATCAAATCTGTTCCAAGGAGCTGCTGTGTGCTTGACTGGTTCCTGGGTTGATGGGAGCCCTGTGAAGTTCACTGAAGGCAAGCACAAAGCCCAGCACCTGGGATGCCATAAGCCCTGCAAAAAGCTGACGGGCCAGAAGGTGGCTCTATAGAAAAAGTCTGAGCGGTACCTGATAGACAGTAGCGGTGGTGTGGCAAAGGCAGCCAACAGCATATTGGGCTGAATTAGCAAGAGTGTAGCCAGCTGGTTGAGATTGGTGATTATTTGCCACCATTTGGCACTTGTGATGCTACAGCTGGAGTATTGCTTCCAGTTTTGGAAATGGCTTTTTTCTAATAGCACACTAATACAAGGACATTGACATGTGGGAGCAAGTCCACTATACCAAGATGGTCAGGGGCTGTAGCAAACTATGTATTAGGAGAGGCAGGGAGAACTGGGTTTGTCCAGCCTTGAGAGGGGGCTGAGGGGACCTAGTGGGAGGGTATAAAGAAGACTGACAGACTCATCTGAGGTGCCCAGTGGGACAACAAGAGGCAACAGGCATGAGTTAGAACATGAGAATTCTGCTCTAGTGGAAGAAAAAAAAAATTTAATGAGGGTGGTTGAACACAGAAGGAGCTGCCCAGAGAAAAAATGGATTCTCCATCTTTGGAGAAACTAAAAATGTAACTGGACATGACCCTGAGCAGCCTGCTGTAGCTACACCTGCTTTGAGGAGCAGGTTGGACTAGATGACTCTGGGGGTCCTGCCTAGCCTGGAGGATTCTACACCTGGTGTCCTGTGCTGAAGTCCATGGCTCTATTTGTTGATGTTTTCGTAAGTTTTGTGGCCATTGATAAAGTGAAATGTTTGAGTGAACAAGACAGCAAGTTTGATTTTCGTAGGTCATTGCTACAAGGACAAAGTAAAGGTCATTTAGCAATGTAATCTGAGAAACAAAAACTTAGAGATATATCTGCATGAGTTGCTAGATGATTTTAGAGTGATTGCGGTGTATGCTAGGAATGAGAGATATATTTGTTGTTGATGTCCTGGAACACGTATTTACCTGGCCTGTATACTTTATAGATGTTAAATACCATGTGGTAATGAATGAATTAACCTAACACAAGAAGAGAGGAATTACCTTTCTCAACTTTCAGAATTTGAATTTTAAAATATACTTAGCCTACTGAGGTGTACCAGCAGCCTTAACTTCCCCATAGTAGGGTTTAATGGGTAGGGATAAAATTGTGCAGTCTGAGACTTTCAATTTAACTTTTTGATTTTTTTTATTACAGTTTTGGACAGCAGGTGATACCTTATATTTTTGTTCAGAAGGAAGAGTGCATAGCAGTATTTTTTTCAGAAAGCCAAACTAGAACCATGGCATGATTTTTCTTTTGTTCCAGCACGGTAAAATTCAGTCTTATTTTGCCTATTAATGTCCTGTGACTATAGTAAGGGAAAATGAAATAATATTTTCCAAATTTTTGAACTGAGAATAATTTTGTCTTTAAACATGCCTGTCAAATCTAAAAATCCATTTGGTATTTGGCTGGTTGAAATGGATGCCATTAATAAGCAGGTGCTTTGTGAGACCTTCGTTGTGAGGCTCGGCCAGTTAGTTACCTCTGTGGTTTCACATCTGACCCACTGTTTCCTTCTACAGTGGCTTGTTTGTTTGTGAATCACCAGGGAACGGAGAGTGGCCAAGCAGCAGCTCTCACAGCCGTAGTTGTGACACCTCCCTCGCTCCGGCCAATGTCCTGCAGGAAGGAAGAAGAAGCTGTAACTGTACCATCTCGAGATAAAATTTCTGACAGCATAGCTTACGTTGTCCAAATAAGCCATTTGTGGGGACTTGTCAATGCTAGAAACCGATATTCTTACAAAACATGCCCTCTCAGAAGGAGAAGGGGAGGATTGAACGGTACACACATAGAGCCCTGTGTGTCCTCAGCCCTTATCAGCTCCACCGAAGGCAGGGCTACATGGCTGCAGCTCAAAAGCAATGCTCTGTGGCGGTTTTGAGGAGAAACCAGCAATGAGTGTCACACCAGTGTTATCAGCAAAAAAAACAAGTGCTTTCTTTTCATGTCATGGTGTTTCAGAATACTGTCTGGCCAGTGGTGTGAACTGTGAATGAGTATTACACACCATAAAATCCTGGTAGTTTCCTGGATTAGACTCAATTAGTGTTTGTTTAGATAATTCAGGGCTTGAATGACTTCCTCTCCAGAAGCCCTGAGACTGAAGTGCTAAGGCGGCACACCTCGGCTGAGCTGCCTGTGCCTTTGCTCTGCAAGGCTTGCAGAAGATAATCACAACTTTACAAGTACAGGTGAATTGCAGATCATGGCTTACAAGAGGAAGCATTATTCACAGCACTTCTCAATTATTAACTGATTGGAATTACAGCCTTGATTTCATGCAATGGCTATTCTGTGGTGATACCTGAGTTTGAAGCCTGGAATTTGAACTTCACACAGTTCCGTGAAGTCTAAAGTGGTTGCGGAGGTGAAGAAGGGATATACCATTTTAATATAGTTTTCATTTACAATTTCTTTATGTTCAATATTTCCAACTAAAATGATCTGTAACAAGCCAGTAGTGTTTAGCTGATGCAGCTTCCTTTATAAGTAGATATCTGCTGCTGCTGAGGAAGAGCTTGGTTGATTCTGTTAGGTCCCTGAAAAGGGCTTTTCATGTTAAACCACTCAAATACGAAGCAGAGCAATCTTCTCTTTATAGAGTCATTCCAGTCTTAAGGAAATAACTTTAGGAACAAATCAGCCTTGGACATCTGTTTTGCTTTTTTTTTTTCTTTCCAGTACAATTTCCATAGTAGAAAAGCACACACATGGCTGTGCATATGTTGTTTAATCTCTTAAATTGCAATTATGATCAAAAAATGAGGAAGGAAGTCTATGACTAGGAGAGCAAGGCGGAGGGGCGGTTAGGCATATGGGATAGACTGATGTTCTTGTCTTCTCCTTCAGGCAATAGATGTCATCTGTCATTCCCCCTAGCCTGGAAGAGATTATATCAAAGGGATATGCTTAATCCATAATGATGAGATCACCTTTTCTGCTCCTTAGGGAGCTGAAGATGGTGGAAGAAGAAGGTTTGCTTCCTGCAAGAGCCTGGCAAATAAGTTCTAGCAAACAGCAAAAACAAGGAGGGGGGGAAAGATACCCAAGGGCATCTAGACATGCTCTGTCATAGCTGCATGATACAAGTGGCTCTTTGAATTGCTGGGATATATGGATTTGTCCTTTCTTTAAAAATTGGTTAGGTTTGTTCTCATGCCTTCTTTGGCAGTTTCAGGTGGCTATTTCCCCTCAGGTAGGATGCAAGAATGTGCAGAACAATAAAAAAGGTTACTTGGCTGAGCTTCAGGTTAAACACCTTGCACTTGACTACTCAGCTGTTCAAATAGAGTTAGTTTAGTTTCTCCCAATATATAGTCTTGTAAATCCAGTCTCAATAGTTTTGATATGATTTGAAGTATTATCTTCAGTGATATTATTTTTTATTATTATTTTGCAGGTGGCTTCAGGTGAATGCAATGAAGACACTGAGGTTTACAACATTACCCTTAGTACTGGGGATGAACTCACTTTAATGGGGCAAGCAGAAATCCTTTATGCAAAATCCTCTAAGGAGAAGTCACGACTCAACACCATCTTCAAAAAAATCGGGAAGTTTAATTCAATTAGTAAGCTAGGCAGAGGCAAAATGCCCTGCCTCATCTGCATGAACCACAGGACCAATGAAAGCATCAGTCTTCCCTTCCAGTGTAAGGGCAAGTTTAGCACCCGCAGCCCGCTGGAGGTACAGATGCAAGAAGGTGAGCACACAATTCGCAATATAGTAGAAAAAACTAGGCTGCCTGTTAACGTGACTGTGCCGAGTCCTACACCAAGAAACCCTTATGACCTGCATTTTATCCGTGAAGGGCACAGGTACAAGTTTGTCAACATTCAAACCAAGACTGTGGTGGTTTGTTGCGTGCTTCGTGGTAACAAAATTATTCCCATGCATTTTCCCTTGCATTTGACGCTTCCGAAATTTACTCTACCCGACAGTCTGGTAAAGGGGGAGCTGTGGCACGAATCCCTCATCCAGCACTGGTTTAATATATGCCAGGAACAGTTTGACATAGATGAGTATTCCCGTGCCGTGCGAGATGTGAAAACTGACTGGAATGAAGACTGCAAGAGCCCGAAGAAGAGCCGATGCCTGGGGCACAGCCACGTGCCCAACTCCCTCAGCTACGCGCGGGATGAGCTTACGCAGTCCTTCCATCGGCTTTCAGTGTGTGTCTATGGAAACAACTTGCATGGGAATAGCGAAGTGAACCTCCACGGCTGCAGGGACTTGTGTAACGAGTGGGCCCTCTTTTCTCATGATGCTCTTCAGTACCAGGAGTCTGGTGACAGTAGCAGCGATTACCTTTTTCCTGAAGTTAGTGAAGAATCGATGTTTCTGCCTACAAAACCAGAACTTCCTTATGAAGAGCTGTGGTTGGACCAAGGGTCTGGAAAGGCTGGCGACCAGCCTCTCACTCGCTCGCTAAGTGAGAAGAACAAATGTGACAACTACAGAGGGTCTTTCCGATCAAAGTGTGGTACTGCATCTCTTCCTGTGCCTGCGACTGTCGGAGCAACCACAAAGTCTTCAGATGTTTCCCTACCTCCACCTCCAGTGCCTCCCAAATCAGAAGCAGTAAGTCAGGGTTATTCATGTTGTTTTGTTTCTTTTTTAACTGGTGAAGAGTTTCCTCGGGGATTTTTTTAGGGAAGACTTTGTGGGGAGGGGGGCACATAGAGGGCAAGGAAATGGTGAGATTTTGAGATGTACAGCTTCGACTAGTTTCCTACCAAGTCATGTCCTAAAAATCACCAGAGTATATTTAATGTAACTGATCTAGTAGCTTAATCCTGATACTTTCAGGTTATATTTATTGGGATTTTTTTTGCTCACACAAACAAGGTCTAAGAATTGCTAGGTCAGTTTCTTCCCTTGCTTTCCACATCATCTCTCCACGTGGCCTCCATGTTTTGTCATATTTTCTGTGACTGAAGTGTGTGGGGCATGGCCCCACTTGGAACTGCCTCAGATCCCATTAGTGTGTGCGTCTTCAATTAACAGGCCCTGATAATGAGGACAGCTAGAATTTTTATGGATTGGAAGTGTTTGTTAATGAGAGATTGTCTTCTCTGTTAACAAGTCTATGGCAGATTTTGAAGAATATTAAGTGTCATTGACCTCAAGAAGACTTTATCAAACTAGACCTTAACTAATTGCTCTGTACTGCTTATTGAAAGAAAACATGTTTAAATAGGAACTCTGCAGAGCTGATAAATGAACCTTCTAGAGGTCTCAGTTTTAAACAGAGCATGTTTCCTCTCCTAGGGTTTCTAATGAAAACTCATGAGAGAAATCACTTCTGCAAACTTGAAATGTCAAGGAAACTTCAGAGGCAAAAATACAAATATGTTTTATCAACAGGAGCTTATGCGGACTGGGTGGAAAATCCAACTGTTACGTGGTCTCTTGACATAGTCCTAAATATTATTTTTTAAAAAACATGAAGGAAAAGAGAAAACTTCCCCCAGGAAGGAGAGTCTAGGAATCTTTAGCAAAATTTAAATGATACGTACTTATCTCACATTAATCTTGACAGATATTATAATTTAACAAATTAATTTTGCAGGGTTTTTGTTGTAATTTAAATAAAGAAAATATTGTTCTGTTTGCAAGTCCAGTGATTCCAAGAGCGTGGCTGCACAGTAAGCTGAGACTAATCTAAGACCATACTGCAGCAAACCCATCCCTTTCCTATTCCCATCCAGTCCAGCAGTGTTGGCCGTAGCCTTTTCGTCATGAGCCACATCACAACCTGGTTGAAAGTGAAGTTGTATTATTTGTGCTAGGTTAGCCTGCGGCAAATTGCTGTGGGGATCCCCCTGGCCAGGCTGTGCAGCTGCTGGGGAGGTGCAGCAAGGAGAGGGGAGGAGAAACGCCAGTGCAGGCACGAAATGAGCAACTGCAGCCCTTTGACCGTGCCACCAAAACTTCCCCAAAAAGCAGCCGCTGCAGCTTCGGCAAAGACAGGAAAGTCAAGACATTAGGTCTTCTTAGCGGAAGGTGTTTACGCGTAATGTCTAAGTGCAGGAACCCAAGAGCACTTCCTTGCCTCCGGGGTCAGGTACGCACTGACACTTTGTCCAGACTCTTTTGGACAAGCGCCCAGCAGCACTGTATTGGGATGAGGTTCCCTGCCAGCCTACACAGATGTAAACTGGCGTGGGGCTGGTCCCACCCTCCTCCTCCTCCTCCTTCTCCTTTCCCAGCCACATGGTCCTGGCTCCTCTTTTGTGCTGGCTCTGGCACTTGTGCGCCTGGGCAAGCAGCCAGGTCTGGATCTGGAAAATGATTAGTTTCCTGCTGATTTCTGCGAGCTGAACTGCTTCAGTGTGGGGTCAAAGGAGCGCTGGAGCCAGCGCCAGGGAGCGGGCGGGAGGGCGAGGGGGTGGTGGGGGACGAAGGCTGCCCCCGCAGCGGGGTGAGGGCAGCCCTCGGGGCAGGGGGCTGCCGGCTCCCCAGGGCACGCCTGAGGCGTGGGTGTCTCACAGCATGCCAAGGCATGGGTGATGGGATGCTGGGAGAGCTGGGGAGCACCTGCACAGCATTGGTGTGACCCTCACACTTGGGGAAGCCTCATGGCGTAGCGACTCCCTTCTGGGGGCAGCAGGGTGACGTTTGGGATAGGTACGTATGTTGCCTTTTAAGGGCATCTTGAAAAGTGTGCGATTTTGTTGTATGTGTCTTACATTACCGAGGTAATGTGCAAGTGCTGTCAGCAGTTTCGGTATTGCTTTCTAGCTGTGCAGGAGAACTAATTCCTGGTAAAGATATTAGCTTGCGTTTAGAGGTGGGCAGGGGGTGTAACCCCATGAGAAATAAAACAAAATAAAAGAGACTGCATTTCCGTAGATGATGATAATTTAGACTCGGGTTTGTGGCTTCCTGGAACAGCTTTGGAATATGAGTATCAGTGATCTACCGAATTCATCAGTGGGCTGGGGCTGAGGAGATGTTTGCATGGTTTCCGTGTAGGGTATTTATAGAATAAGTAGATCTCAGGAGCTGCTCATGAGCATGCAGTTTAGTCATCACTCCCTCTAGAATGATATTCCATAGTATTTCTGTATAAAGGTTGGCTGGCAATTGTATTTTGGCATGCACTAAATTTAAAATGTGTGTACAGGAGCTGTTTGTAGGAGAGAGAAAAGGACATTTGGGTGTTTCAGAAGCTGTTCTGGTTTTCTTCTCACCAGCAGGATGAAGCATTCTGATATATAATGCTTATTTTCTAAATACCTTTCAGAAAATCAAAGTAGCCTGAAGGCAGAAGGAAGACGGAGGGAAATGACCTCTGAATTAAGGCCTGTAAAATAGAAATTGCTTCGGTCCCTAAACACTAATTTGCATAAACTCAGAGGCTGTTTTCCTGATTGATTTAAAGCACGTCCCTGGTGGAGTGTGTCGGAAGTTCAGACTCCCGTTGGCAAGAAGCATTGAACTGCTTTGCATTATGCTCACGGTCTTGCCAGTGTCAGGGTGGGTTTTACCCCTGTGACCTCGGAAGCAGCTGCTGTGACAGGTACCTGCAATGCCCAGGTTCAGGAGTGACACCCCAGGGCCCAGGGGGTGCTGGTGGGACGTGGGCTCGCACCAAGAAAAGGGAGCAGAGGTCTTAAAATCCACCTCACACCATTGGAAAGAGGCCACGGGAAGGAGTGCTGGAGCATGGGAGGGCTCAGACACTCAGTGCAAATGCACTTTATCTGTATCTGGCAGCTGCATGGCATCTAGTGCTTCTGGACGAAAGAGTATTTCCTTGTGACAGCAGCAGCCATCGCAGTCGTCGTGTCGCACGTTCCCCTCCTCTCCTGCATGTATTTCATTGCTGTTCTCTCGGACCTAGCAAGGGTAGCTCTCCTCTGAAGTTTCCCCTTGCTCTTGTGAGTTTCATCTGCAAAATCTCTCCTTTTTATTCCCCTGCTGGTTTCCCAAGGGCTGTGTCTGGCAGCTGTAATCGTGGTCTTGTGACAGGGACCAACTGGGACTCCAAACCGGTATTATTTATGGCCTCGTTCTGATCTGCAATCTAGGTCAGCAAGGGAGCTTGGCACAGTTTGTTATGCCAGCACCTTTGAATGCCAGCATTCTTCCCAGGAAAGAATCCCTTTAACCCCTTGACCATCTGCTGTGCTCCAAGAGCTCCCCTGAATGGTCTCTCTAACCCCATGGGTATATAATCAATAGCATGCAGTATTAACTTTGCCTAGTCTGACTTGCGGCAAAAAAAAAAGAATGAAGTCCTTAGGCATCCTTGGCGCACAGCACTAAAATGGTTGAAGAGTTTTATGCCTGAATTCAATAACAAACATGAATAAAATTGATTCTTTTTTTTTTCTTGAAAGAGCAACTAAGAACCCTTAGAGCCGGATTTCAGTGTTTTGTGCTGTCAGGCATTTCCTGTAATTTTGACTTGTTTTGAATTAGGGAAAAAACATATTACAATGTCCTAGTCCACAATTTTCCATTTCACAAAAGTACTAAATGGGTTGTTGCATTTTGAAAGCACTGAAGTGGATTGCAAAAGGTTCCACATTTATTTTGTTTTTTTAAATAAATTAAATCACTTTAATTGCTAATTACGTGTTGCAGAACTGCTAAGATAACTTCTGGTTCTGCAGTGTTGTTAATTTTAAAGTTAAGCTATAACTTTCAAACACAAAGAGAATTTCCCTTTTCTGGTGCATCTAAGACTGTTTCTGACAAGGAGAACATAGAGGTCTCCTGCTGCCCAGGGAGAGGTAGTGAGTCCTTAAAAATCTTGCCTGGCAGCCTAATTCTTAGTAGCCTTGCTCACCTCTAGCCCTGCTAAATAAAGTTGCTCTCCCAAATATCATAAATCATAGAACGGTTTGGGTTGGAAGGGACCTTAAAGATCATCTAGTTCCAACCCCCCTGCCACAGGCAGGGACACATTTCCTCTAGACCAGGTTGCTCAAAGCCCCATCCAACCTGGCCTTGAACACAGCCAGGAAGGGGGCAGCCACAACTTCTCTGGGCAACCTGTTCCAGTGTCTCACTACTCTCACAATAAAGAATTTCTTCCTAAGATCTAATCTAAATCTACCCTCTTTCAGTTTAAAACCATTCCCCCTTGTCCTGTCACTACTTGCCCTTGTAAAAAGCCCCTCTCCTGCTTTTCTCTAGGCCCCCTTCAGGTACTGGAAGGCTGCTAGAAGGTCTCTCTGGAGCCTTCTCTTCTCTGGGCTGAACAGTCCCAACTCTCTCAGCCTGTCTTCATAGGAGAGGTGCTCCAGCCCTCTGATCATCTTCGTGGTCCTCCTCTGGACTCGCTCCAACAGCTCCATGTCCTTCTATATGTACTGTTGAGATTAAGGACTTAACTTCATCATTTTTTCTATGGGGATGGATCCTGATATTTTGCTCCTACCTAGGCAGACCAAACTAAACTTCAGACAAGCAGTGCTACAGTCATGTGTTTTAAGCTGCAAAGTTGTCTGGCTACAAAAAGTAGACCTGTTGGCTGGGTGAATTATTTGAACAGGCTTTTCTGCCCACACCTTTCAGCTTGTACGTTTTGTAGTTAGCCTTATCCCGGACTGCTTTGGCAGCTACAGAAGGACTGAAGCTCCAGGTTTGAATCCTAGCATCTGGTAAATAAGAGGTACAGGTACTATTCCTGGGGGAGGAAGGCTGGGAATTATCCTAGAGATGGATGGCTGAGTATCACTGGTGAAGTAAGTCAGGAAACATCAAAGTCTGTTGAGATCTTTTCATTAAGTAAGTTGGTTTATTAAATCTAAATAAAAAGCATTAATTATGTTTAAGCCTAAAGAATTGATTTTGTATGTTACTGGAAGGCTCTTTTACATCGTTTCATTGCTGGTACTTTTTAAATGAGTGGATATCAAACTACTGAAAAGCACCCTAAAAAAGACTGCTAGTAGCTCTACTGGTAGCAAGGCATTCTTTTGGATATCTTTATGACAGCCACATACTGTTGCAGATGTATATACTTAACATCATTTTTTCTCTTTCCTCCCTTTTTAATAATTTCCTTTCACAGAATAAGGCAGAACCAGATGTGTTTCATGTGGTTGAGAGTGCTGTTGCCCAGATTTTCTCGCTGCTTACTTACATGTTCTTCTTTTGTACAGGTAAAAGAAGAATGCAGGCTCCTGAATGCTCCCCCCGTCCCACCACGGAGTTCAAAGCCGTCCTCCACCAGTCCTTCCATCCCTCCTCGTACAGTCAAACCTGCACGACAGCAGACCCGCTCTCCTAGCCCTACTCTATCCTACTACTCTTCGGGACTACACAACATGTATGTGTTTGAGCTGTGAGAGCTCTGTGCTAGCACCTTTTGAGAAATTTAAATTTAGCAGTATTCTTTTTGAAGGCACTTGTTTATAAAGGCATAGCACTGTGTCAGAGTTGCTGACTTTTTGTGAAATGGGCTAACCTGTCAAGTTATTTTTAAAGATCCTAGAAGAAGCAAAGCTCCAGCAAAAACTATGTTTTACTAGATAGACATAGCAATTTATATTAAATACCTGCACATATTGCTATAGGTAATCTCACTGTAAGGTGGCACAGGCTATCTAAATAGAAAATCCCGTACAGTTCTGTATAATTCTTGAAAAGCTTGAATCTTCAAACCAGAACGTCTCAAAGCTAGTTTTTGGGTGGGATTTCAGTGCTACATGCATGCAGTGCAGCCAGCTCTGATAAGTAGGGCACAAAAGGGGCATGGTAATCCAGAAATGTGTTGTACCAACTATATGGCAACGTGCGGGGTGGGTGTGATGGAGAACAGAGAGGCTAGCAGACACCACTGAGTGCAAAGTGAGGCATAGTGGAAGGGGGCCAGGCAGCTTCCAGATCAAACCCACTTCAGTACAAACCTAGCCCACAAACTGGAAAATACACTCAGGCTAGTCGGAAGTTGACAGTAGATTTTGAATTATGTGGCTGCATACCTTTTCCTAGCAATGCAGTGTTCTTCGTTTGGCTTTAGAAAGTGCATACACCTTTTGAAGTCTCACCTCCTTTTTGACTTGAATGTCTTGTTGCCATTATTTTTGGTATCTCTTCAATGATGAGATACTACCTGTCTGGATATTACAAATTGTTCTGGAACGCCACTGAAATAACTTCAGCCTAGATGCAATTGGTATAATAACTTATTCTGGAATTGCCTTTCTAAGCCATACTGCACATTTGCAGCTTAGCATTGTGTATCTGGCAATGATCACTCTAGATCAAGGCTGCTCGTTTGTTTTTATGAAAGCCGGTTGGGTAGTTCTGTCAAGGTCTGCTCCACAGGAAGCACAAGACCTCCCAGCATTTGAGGCCCATCAAATGCTGCGTTCTCTCTTTGTAGCTAGGAACACATCTGCCTTTCAAGAAACCAGGAAAACTGTGAGAAGTGAAGTTTCTCAGGAATGCAAGTGGTATTATTTGCCTCAGACTTCACAATATTTGCATTAAATTAATCTCCAGCTTTGGTCTAGACTAGGTATCTCCATCTTGGTAGAATTGACCTAGTGCTGCAGATGAAGCTGCTAGAACATTGGCAATGTGTGAAGTAACCAGATGGCTGGTGAAGTTGCTTTTCAAGTCTTGCCATTTTTATCAATGATCTTATTTTCTGCATTGTGAAGGTTTGCAGCCAATATTTTAGACACAAACAAAACCAATATGATTTGTCCTTATCTGCCTATAAAAAAGCCTGATGTCTGACTTCAGCTGTATTTGAGGTTTCTCTTGTATGCTTTGGCACTGAGTCCTAGTGAGTTAATTTTGGTGGAAGATGAATAAGGAAGCGCTTTGCAAATGTTACTTTATCAGTTTTCAGTAATTCCATTCATCTTTTAAATCATTAAATGTTCCCATTTCTGATATTGAATTAGAGAACAGAAACAGGATCCATCAATTTAATTCCTCTGTATTGTTGGTTATTCACGACACCTCACTGACTGCCGTCTCTGAATTGAACAGCCTGATGGCTAGATTTGTGGAAAATGCTTTGCATTGTGTACATTACAGCAGTTGGCCTTTAAACAGCCAGAAATGACCAGTTGATAGTTTATCCTTGTTGAGGAGAGAGAAAAAAAAAAATAATCTGCTATTGTAAACATCCAACTGCTTTAACTTGCAGACTTGTATTCGTGACATAAACAGGCAAAAAGAAGAGTTTGGAGGGCATGGAGTGGAGAGCAAGGGATGGTTAGACAGAGAGAGAAACTGCATCTTTTGGGGCTGAGTTTTATAACTAATTTTCCAGTGATAGAGATTAGAGCTGCTTTTACACATCTGCACCTTGTGTTTGAGTTGAGCAAGTCCAAGTTAGCTTCCTTTCTGACTCACTCTAAGCACACAGGGAACTATTTTTTGTGTCAATCTATTCAAAACTGTGCTGTTTTTTTGAAAGCTGCTGCCCTCCTCAAGCAGTTTTCACTGAGCTGTCACAGAATGACTACCTAGTTTCTTTTTTGATTAGTTAGTTTCCAGAAGAGAGGGGTGAGTAATTAAAACAATTATTTCAACTGTTGGTTTCCCTCTGTTTTGTTAGGTAAGGATTTTATAAATTTTTAATTGTTTTTCCAGTGTTCTGGCTTAATTGGCCAGAATTCCAGAGATCAACCCAATCCTTCAGACTTTCTAAAAGAAAGTGGCATAAAAGCAGCAAACATTTGCTTTTGATAACAGATTGCATGTTTTTGTTGGCATCTCTGTCTCTCAGGAACACCTGGATATAAACTATTGGTTCCCTCAGACTAAGGCTGAGCTTAGTTTACCACCTGGAAGTAGGTCAGGGTAACTTACTTTAGGTGCCTTTGAAAAGCAATTGTTTCTTGTCGTAGCTTTTGAAGGATATGGACACCTGAACAAGTTACCGTGGGGTAAGCTTAAAGACTGATACTTCAACAGATACAGCTAGGTCTGCTTAACCTTCCAGGTAAAACTCTTCCTTTGGCAGTAGGCATTCACTTATTCTGTGTTACTGTACTGTGCGCTGGTGCAGTTTCTGCACCAATGACCAGTGGGGAAGGATCCTGTGCATATGCAAGTGCCATGAAAAATTAAAATGTTGGCTCCAAAAGGGCTTTTTGTCATCTCTTATGTCAGTTAAGCTTGGGTCTAGTGCAGTGGTGACCTGCCCCTGTCACAAGCATTTGCATACCATGACACATCTGGGGTATATAAATACAAAATACACGCTTAGAACATCTTCTGGTATATGTGAGGCTGTTCTTTTTTCCATGGTGGTGTCCCTCAGGAATTCGACAGCGGAAAAACTGAGTATTCAGGAGATGACACAGAACTGAATTGAGGCATGTACTTTTTTATGAGCTTGAAAAACCAAGACATGAGGCTTTTGGGTGTATCAGCATCTTGTCAATCTCGTAGAAGGAATAACTGTCAATGCATTATTCAAACGTGTTGTTAATTCAAATTTGAAAAGTTCTGCCGGAGGAAAGAAGATTCTTTCCTTGTGACAGCCACCCTCTGACTCTGTTAGATGATTTATGAATTTATTCAAATGCCACATTTTTTGGTACTAATGAAATCCTTTCTGCTTTGGTCCTTAAGCAATGTCACAGAGAGCAACAACACCAACCCAACTGAGAGCACACCTGTTTCCTGCTACCCTTGTAATGTGATGAAAACCGAATCCAAAGAGCCTGAGAGCACAATGTCTTTGGGAAGCCCCTCAGCTGAAGCTCTGCCTTCGAGGTTATCTTGGCCAAACCATTTTTCAGGAACTGCTGAAGGCCTGAGTAGGAGTGATTTCCTGCTCGATCCGAGCAGGAGCTACAGTTACCCCAGACAGAAGACTCCAGGTACGCCAAAGAGAAACTGTCCAGCACCTTTGACTTTTGACTTTGATGGGTGTGAGCTCCCAGCGGGATACTCCCCGCTGACCCCAGCAGAGATCACGAACACCATCTCTAGCTGTCCAAAGTCAGCAAGTTACTCTCTAGACTGCACTGATGAGAAGACTCTGGGAGTCAGCAACACAAAGCAGAGCCATTCGTGTCCTGCCTTACCTCCTCGGGCACCGAAGTCAAGTGAAGAGAAAACAGTTACAGACATGTGTCCCTTGCCGTTGAAAATAGATGGTGCCGAGGAGGAGCCGAAAACTGGTTCCCCAGACCACTTGGACGATCAGTATCTCGTCAAAAAGGGCATGCAGGATATGTTCTCTGTGTCTTATCCTTTCTCATCTCCCCTCCACCTCCAGTTAGCACCAAGATCTTGTGGGGACGGCTCTCCCTGGCAGCCACCCACGGACCTTTCTGGACTCTCGATAGAGGAAGTGTCAAAATCGCTGAGGTTTATTGGTCTGTCAGAAGATGTCATATCGTTTTTTGTTACAGAGAAGATTGATGGCAATTTACTGGTTCAGCTTACGGAAGAAATCCTGTCAGAAGACTTTAAGCTAAGCAAATTGCAGGTTAAGAAAATACTACAGTTCATTAATGGCTGGCGGCCCAAGATGTGATGCCGACTAGTTATTAGTGAAATTGTACGAGATGTGCTCAATGCACTTCAGCTAATACATCACTTCCTGTTTTTTGCACTAAAAGCCCTTCCTGTAAATAGTAGTAGAAAAATTCTTACTATGCAGATACACATTTTTGAGTGGTGAATGGATTTTTTTTTTGTATGTCAATAATAAAGGTAGAGAATCTGCAGAGGTGTGCCTTGTGCATCCCTGAACGTTCAACAGCTGCTAAAAACTGGACACTAAGGGAACTTTTACTCCGTAGTCTGTTAAGACTTAGTCGTATTTATTACTGAACAATCTGATGCTGAAAGACACACACCAATCCAGTTTACAGTTTTGTGTTAACTGCAAAAAAAAATGTATTTCTTATGGGATTATTTCTGTTCAAATAATATTTGGCAACATGCTGTGACTTTCTTCCGTTTCTGTTAACAAAAAGCATGTTCAGATATACAAAGACGTTGTTTTGACACTACGTCTGAAAATGTTAAGAATTGCTGTGAAGTGCCACTAATACACTATTCTTGCAGCATATTTTTATTAACAGTATCTTCCTGACTACCTGTAATGTGGATACATTTTCCATGTTACTTTGAGCAAAGAGTTAAATGTTTTTAAAACAAGAGTCTTGCTTAGCTCATTGCCCAGAGGGGAGGGGGAAGGGGGATTTTCCTACTGAGCCACTCTGCCCTGGCCTATTAAAAGTTTATGACCTGTAGATTTCAAAAGTTGCTTTTGTAGGTGGATGGCTGGAGTAAGTAGCATGACCTATGGTCGTGCAGCTTTCTCATGGGAAAGGCAGTTCAGTGCACGGACTCTTCTCTCGGCAGATCCTGCCTGCTGCGGTAGCCTGCTAGCACAGCCCTTGCAATAGCCTTGCTCTGGCGAAAGGCAGCCCCTTATGTTTCCTCTGCTGCTGTTACGATCATCTGAAAATGCACTCGATGTGCTATCCTATTCCTGCTGTCAGATCTGTGTGGGAAGGTGATAGTACTCCTGTAGGATGCCTTGGAAATAAAGCATTAGCGAGGTGGGAACAGGAACAGCACATGGCACGCTGGTACGAAGGGGTCAAGTGAGGGTTTGGGCCATGCCTGGGGAAATGCTTGTGATGTTTTAAGTTCACCTGTCTTGTTTGCAGTGGGCTAGGAGGATGTGGGTGTCAAAGCGGGAGGGACTGTAGCATCGTAAGATGTGTTAATTCAGTTGCCCAGCTGCAAAAACTCACTGCAATAGATGCGACCTGAAAGTGGCAGTCAAAAGGGAGCACAGAGATGGGAAGGGGATATTAGGCTACCACTGGAGACCTTTCAAATTTAAGTGCTCAGAAGGTTAGAAATAGAATTAACTTTTGATAGTCGTTGCTGATTTCCTGTCTTTGGCAGAGCTCTCTGGAATGTGTCTAAATAACCCCAGGATTCTCTGCTCTTGTAGTACACAAGGATTTGTGAAGGTCATAGAATCATAGCATGGTTTGGGTTGGAAGGGACTTTTAAAGATCATCTAGTTCCAACCCCCCTACCACGGACAGGGACACCTTCCACTAGACCAGGGTGCTCAAAGCCCCGTCCAACCTGGCCTTAAACACTGCCAGGGAGGGGGCATCCACAGCTTCTCTGGGCAACCTGTTCCAGTGTCTCACCACCCTCACAGTAAAGAATTTCTTCCTAATATCTAATCTAAATCTACCCTCTTTCAGTTTAAAACCATTCCCCCTTGTCCCATGACTACATGCCCTTGTAAAAAGCCCCTCTCCTGCTTTCCTCTAGGCCCCCTTCAGGTACTGGAAGGCTGCTATGAGGTCTCCACAGAGCCTTCTCTTCTCCAGGCTGAACAGCCCTAACTTTCTCAGCCTGTCTTCATAGGAGAGGTGCTCCAGCCCTCTGATCATCTTCGTGGCCCTCCTCTGGACTCGCTCCAACAGCTCCATGTCCTTCTTATGTTGGGGGCCCCAGAGCTGAACGCAGGACTCCAGGTGGGGGTCTCAAGAGAGCAAAGTAGAGGGGCAGAATCACCTCCCTTGACCTGCTGGCCATGCTGCTTTTGATGCAGCCCAGGATATGGTTGGCCTTCTGGGCTGCAAGTGCACATTGCCAGCTCATGTTGAGCTTCTCATCAACCATCACCCCCAAGTCCTTCTCCTCAGGGCTGCTCTCAATGCATTCTCCGCCCAGCCTGTATTTGTGCTTGGGATTACCCCAGCCCACATGCAGGACCTTGCACTTGGCCTTGTTGAACTTCATGCGGTTCACACAGGCCCAGCTCTCAAGCCTGTCAAGGTCCTTCTGGATGGCATCCCTTCCCTCCAGCGTGTCGACCACACCGCACAGCTTGGTGTCATTGGCAAACTTGCTGAGGGCGCACTCAATCCCACTGTCCATGTCGCCGACAAAGATGTTAAACAGGACCGGTCCCAGTACCAACCCCTGAGGAACGCCACTCGTCACTGGTGTCTACTTGGACATTGAGCCGTTGACCCTAACTCTTTGAGTGTGACCATCCAGCCAATTCTTTGTCCACCGAGCGGTCCATCCGTCAAGTCCATGTCTCTCCAATTTAGAGACAAGGATGTCGTGAGGGACAGTGTCAAATGCTTTGCACAAGTCCAGGTAGATGACATCAGTTGCTCTTCCCCTATCCACCAGTGCTGTAACCCCGTCATAGAAGGCCACCAAATTTGTCAGACATGATTTGCCCTTGGTGAAGCCATGTTGGCTGTCACCAATCACCTCCTTGATTTCTGTGTGCCTCAGTATGGTTTCCAAGAGGATATGCTCCATGATTTTGCCAGGCACAGAGGTGAGACTGACTGGCCTGTAGTACCCTGGGTCTGTCTTTTTTCCCTTCTTGAAGATGGGGGTTATGTTTCCCCTTTTCCAGTCAGTGGGAGCTTCACCAGACTGCCACGACTTCTCAAAAATGATGGATAGCGGCTTAGCAACTTCATCCGCCAGTTCCCTCAGGACCCGTGGATGCACCTCACCAGGTCCCATGGACTTGTGCACCTTCAGGTTCCTTAGATGGTCTCGAACCTGATCTTCTCCTACAGTGGGTGGTTCTTTATCCTTCCAGTCCCTGCCTCTGCCTTATGCAACTTGGGTGGTGAGGCTAGAGCACCTGCCGGTGAAGACTGAGGCAAAAAAGTCGTTGAGTACCTCAGCCTTCTCCATATCTCGGGTAACCAGGTCTCCCGTTTCCTTCCAGAGAGGGCCCACATTTTCCCTAGTCTTCCTTTTATCACTGACATACCTGTAGAAGCATTTCTTGTTTTCCTTGACATCCCTGGCCAGATTTAATTCTATCAGGGCTTTAGCTTTCCTAACCTGGTCCCTGGCTTCTCGGACAATCTCCCTGTATTCCTCCCAGGCTACCTGCCCTTGCTTCCACCCTCTGTAGGCTTCCTTCTTGTGCCTGAGTTTGTCCAGAAGCTCCTTGTTCATCCATGCAGGCCTCCTGGCGTTTCTGCCTGCCTTCCTCTTTGTCAGGATGCATTGCTCCTGAGCCTGGAGGAGGTGGTCCTTGAATACTAAGCAGCTTTCTTGGGCCCCTCTTCCCTCCAGAGCTTTATCCCAAGCGACTTTCCCAAGCAGGTCCCTGAAGAGGCCAAAGTCTGCTCTCCTGAAGTCCAGGGTGGTGAGCTGGTCCTCGGGAAACAGTCTGTGGCATACATCCTCAGCAACTGAGCGTGCCCAGGATTCTTAGGTGGTCAGAGCCAGGGATGCTGGAGCAGCTTCACCTTCACATGCTGCTGAGCAGAGCCCTGGCCAGGGTGACACCATCACCTGCCTTTCTTACCTTTTTGAAGTACAAAAAATCTCTCATTTTCCATTGTAGGGCACGTAGTGGGAGCATCAAGAGGAAACACAGAGGAGGGCCGAAAATGAGAGGCCGTTTTTGCCTGTTTTCTCAACCATATTGACTCATTAAAAGAATTTATTTGCAAATGGAGTTTTCTGTTGCCCAAGCAAATTTCATGTTATGTCTTCATGACGAAGCCAAGATGCATCATTTTTCTTGCAATAATGCAAACCACCAGTTCCCAACCAGAGAGCAAAGCCCAATTGATGTGGATGCTAGAAAGCAATCAGCCAAAAAATATCCCGATAGAAAAACCCCAAGAGTTCATAATCGTACTCTTTTTCTTAATGTATTGACTTTTAGCAACAGATCAATAGTTTTCTCCAGATCCATTTTAATTAGCGTCCTAAAATATTTTAGCTGCAAGTAAGACTAAATCAAATTCCAGTACTGTTTGGATGTGTATGCTTGTTGGTAGGCACATGCAAGTTGAAGTCAATTGCATTTTAACCCTTGCTATGTCAAATGAGCATTCAGATTTGAAAGGACAAAATTTTAAATGCCAGGTACTTCTCTTTGTTTCGCTTGGCTTGTTAATTCCAGTTAAAAAAAGTAAAATATATCTCTCTCTTTCTCAGAAAAAAAGAGGAGATTGCAGTCTTGGTAATATTAACATTAAATATTGCTAATGCCCCCAGGACATTAACATCCCTGAGAAAACAGTGTTCTTTGACTATGGATGGACACCTGTTCTGTTATTTCTGCTTACCTGTTTGGAATGACTTTTCTTGTAAGCAGCCTGGTGGAATCTGCATTCATGAGTGTGCTGCATTAACATCACATATGCGTAGACCAAAATACAACTGGCCTGTTGAAAGGCCCAGAAATGTGCAATGATTTCAGAGGCAGAGCCTGTGTGCAAAAGTATGGCTAAAACCTCTAACTGCAAACTTGCTATTAATGTCTTTCTAGTTGTCATCTTCTGGCTTGGCACTGCTTACCTCTTTTTATGCATAATATGTTAGCATTTGACCTTTTATTTTGCCCTTAGATGCTCATCATCTTAATTTTCCAAGCCTTTTTTAGTGATTTAGGTGTTCCTAACCTTTATGTTGTGTGAATTATATGACTGCGGCATCGAACTACCTGCTGTGATGCCCAAGCTGGACTGAAGCATCTGCTCTGATGAAATCAGGAGCGTGATGAGCAAACTGGGCAACTGGAGTGTGGTGGCTTGGCCTCTCCACTGCTGTGTAGGTAGCCAGGCTATGGCAGCACTAATGCCCATGGCATCTAATTTATTTGCTTTCCTCTTGAGCTTCAATGCTGTGGTGTTAGGGGGTCAGGACCGTCCTTCGCACTGTAGAAGGCAGTCTGAACAGGGCAGACCAATGTGAACGCATCGATCTCACGGGAAGTCCCTGGCAATAAAGGGATGGTGGCACCTTTGAAATGGGGCAGGAGCAGAGGAGAGCTTCAGGCAGGAGCAGAGAACCGCACAGTCTCTTTAGAAGGATGGGAGTGTAAAACCTGGAGACTTAAATCTGTAAAAGGTTGCAAAATGGTGTACTGCTTATGGTACTTTGAGACGGAGGGTTACTTTAATGTTCCCACTGTGATTAGGAAGTGTCTGCAAGCTCTGGGGAATATCCCTGTGATACAAACTTTCTACCCGCTGATGTGAATAGGAGGAGACGGCACTCAGCGTTTGATAGGACTTGCAAACTGAGTGGTGACGGGGCATGGACACTCTTGTGGGAGTCCCTTGCTGCTGAACTGTTGATGTGGGCTCTTGCCTGGTTTGGTGAAACCCAACCAGCCTGTGCAATGGGTGATCCCAGACAACTAACTCCCAAGCATAGTTTGGAGGTTAGCAATGGGGGAAACCAGCCTGGTTTTGGAGGGAAATGGAGTTCAACCGTGTTAATGCGAGCTGTGTTGGTTGTCCTTGGGGCCTGAAAGCAGGCTCTGGCCCATTTTGTCTACTAACAGAGATGTAGCCATTGAGTTCAGACCACGCGCGTCATGCCAGAGTGGGCCTAAAATCTCTTACTTTTTGGAGACCATCTGCTAAAATAGGCCAGTCCTGACCTCGGATTTCTTTCCTTAGATTAAATAAATGTAAGGCCTCTGGTGCTTATTTAGTTATCAGTGTCTGAAGTTGTGTGTTATCCTTGGGATTTCTGTTTGTTTGAGGGTTTTGGTGACAACAAATCTGGCATGTCGTTCTGTATGGAGCTGTCTCTTTGTCCTGCACCAGGAAACACATCCTTTCTATGCAACAGTCGCGTGGCAGCGCAAGGACTGATGCTGCCTTCAGCAGCGAAAGCTGGATTCTGGCATGGGGGCTTTTCTGGAGGTGGACACAGAATTGGCCAGGGCAGGGATGAGGAGGAAACTTGAGGGGAGATGATGGTTTCCTTTAAACTCTCGTTCTGCCTAGGATTAAGATTCTTTGTGTTGCTGCCTGGCTGGCTAACCAAAGCTGTATTGAAATCAACTCAAAGTGCATATTTGCGTTCTTATTCTTGCCGTATTGTAAAAATTGCCTATGGCTAGAAACTTTGAGACAGAAAACATTTGGTCCATTCAAAATTAGAAGGAAAATGTATTTTGAAGTGTTCTTTGCAGCTAGAAGCAAGAGTTTGAAGTAGCTGTGTATTACACAGGGTTTTTTCCAATACAGCAGTTTTACTTGCCACTTTAATGGACTTTATTCCACAACAACAGCTTCAAGAGAAACAGCATAAATAGCGATGCTGTCTCAAAACTCACCGTGTTTCAAATACGTCTATAAATACTTGAAGTGTTTTCTCCTATGTTTTCTTCTTGAATCTACTCCTTGATTGTCTCCCTAAATAAAGTGTGCTGGCACCAGCTACTTGGGTGCTGCCCAGCGAGGTGCCTGCCTGCAACGCAGGTCAGCAGCGTCCTGCCTGCGGGCCAGGCAGGGGGTACGCCACGCTACTTAAAAGCTGAACACCAGCCATATGTAAAAGGACTAGGGCTCAGCCCAGCTCTCCTGGCTCCCCTTTTTGATGTTTTGAAATTGCACCATTCCCGTATACGAGCTAGAAGGTACGAATGAAATCTTAATCGAAGTGAGGGATCGTCCTTTTTATTTGCGGTATGAGGGATGGCAGGGCAGTAGGGAAATGGAGACCCCTTGTTGAGACCTAGCAATAAATGACTTCTTCATTTATTATGTCTTAAACTCCTAGTAGTCCAGGAGTTGTTCAGACTTTACCATTTCTGTGCATAATAACCAAATTTTTAGCATGAAAATCTGCAGAGTGATTTCTCTGGGCTTGGACAATCTTCTGAATTATATTAAAAATATCTGTTAGTTCTTAGCTCTTTAGATTCACTTTGGGTAAGTCAAAAAAGTAAACTTGGGAAAAAAAAAAGAGAAAGCCCTAAAACTTTGGCTTAGTATATTTCCGTTATAAAACGAAGCATGGTTTTTGTGGAATTCTGTGCTGTTTTGGGCTTTTGTGTGAAAGGCTGAAGGCAGATTATTATTTAAACCAGGTGCAAATAAATATCCCTGTAATGTTATATGAACAAATTTAAACCGCGGATTGTAAGTATATAAACTGTATATTAAAGACACTATTTTCATGATATTTCAAACGTGTACAGAATTTGTTGTACTAAATCGATTGGGTTGCATGTGTTATATAAAATGGTTGGTTTTCATTTAGTAATTTCACTGACTGATCCTCTTGCTCATCTCAATATAATTCAGAAATAAGCACTTCTCAAATAATGAATTCACAAAGTAAGATTGGGATAATTGAGAGGAGCAATCAGGCTTTTGCATTTAACCTCTCAAGACACATTACTTGTCCCTGTCTTGCAATTTTGCTTGATCCCCTTCAGCAAGACTATCGAGCTGCGTGTTCCCCAAAGAATTTGTTGCCAGACAGCTTTCCTGTCTCCAGCAGACATTCACCTAAGATGTTATTTTCCCGAGCCCTCAGCCTATTATCTTTGTTTTAGAGAAGTGTATTCAATTATAATTTGGATATGCTTTTAAGTGCAAGACCATGCGCAAGTTGTTTCTGCTTTGCAGAAAGTCTCTGAAGCATTTATTGGGTGGGGAGAAAATTAGAGACAAAACAATGTTATGCTCTAGGTTGCCTGTTCACATTTCCTCCGATGTTGCAATAGGGGGAAATGTCAGCTCTACAACCATCCACATGCCATGCAGAGAAGTTACAATTGTGCCAAATTCCCCTTGGGCTGAAGCTTCATTCGCTGATACAGGGCCAAAAGAAAGTTTACTCCAGCAAACAGTAGTTGTGGAGGGGCCTATGGAGGGAGTCATTAATATATGTTTATGAGAAATAAAGCAGGGCAGAATCTGCCACAGTGGTTGCCATTGGATTTGAGACAGATGGGGTTTACTTGCCTCCAACCTTCACATCTGGGAGAGGGGAGGAGCATGTCTGGAGGCAGGATGTGCATCACGGGGTGCAGGGACAACAAAGAGAAGCAGGATTGCTTTCACAAGTGAAGAAAAATCTCATTCGCCATGAGCAGGGCTGTCTGGGGCACATCACTGCTCCGCTGTCCAAAGAGGAGAAAGGAAAATATTTAATTTTTTGAATGCTCCAGTCTGTTGGCTCCAGGCTGGGCAAAAGGGTCTGCAGGAAAGCACTCAATGCTCGAGGGGGAAGGGAAGGGCTATAGCCCAAGTCAAAATCTGGCCATCTCCCTGTCAGGAAAGTGCTGTTCTAAGGCAGTCATTTTCTGTTTACGTATGTTATAGTAGTCATTGAGCCTGACATAAATCTCCTGCCTGACTTGAGTCACCATGGCTACCTATAAATACGAATAAGGGATACAGGCACAGGAGGGACCTGAAAATGCAGCGCTCTCCTCTTTGGGAAGTGCGAGCTTAACACTCGTGGATGTGCTGCTCCTCTTGGTGTGATACATTGGCTAATTAGACCTCCCCTAGGTCCGTTAGGCAGGTATGTACCCTGTTCTCCCTCTCACTGGGGCTCCTGTCCTTGAGTCAAGTTGCTATGGGATTCAGGATATTGAGAGAGCCTGACATCCTGTCTTATGACGCTGGTGACTAATCACTGAAGCCCTTAGTTGCAGCAGACTGTGCTAGCTCAGGTCGTCGCTAGCTTGGGGCATTCCACACCATGCTCTGTTGCCCAGATATAAACATACTTTACGTCACCAGATGCACACGTCATACGCAACCACTTTCTCCAGTGCACAGGGTGACCAAAAGCTGCAAACCTGGGCAAAGGTCTCCTGTTCTCCCCTTGTTCCATGCTGTGAGCAGATGATGGGATTTGCCATTGCAGAATGAACAGAAAATATGGGCTGCTCAGGCAGTTGCCCTTGGTGATTTTGTCCAGGCCCTCAGTGCTGCTGTACCATGTCCCTAGCAGCCTTGCTCCCGTGGCAGCATGATTTTTAGGGGTTTCCTTGGCACCCCTTGCTAACCACTGCCTCTGCCCCCGTGGGCGGATGTTGCAATGGCAGCTCTGGTGGTTGCGCAAAAACTCAAGATTAATTGTATTCTGTATATAGATTTATTTTTTTTCTTCTCTTGCCCGTGGTTGTCACGCTCAGTGGAGATCAATTTTTGTTGAAAGTTGATAGTATTTATATTTTTATTCAGTTGTCTGTATCCAGCATTGCTCCTTTCCCAGGATAAAGCATTGCTATTCATTTTCACTCAGCACAATGAAGAGCTGATGTGAAGAGTGGCTTTAAGAAGGGGGTATCTTCTCCCCATTCTCACCATCACGTTCCAAAGGTAGAAAGCTCAAGATGGGTAACCAGTCCACCACAATGTGAGCATAGAAATAAGACCCAAATCTTTCTTTATTGCTCAACGAGGCCTCAAAATGCCCTTGACTCCTGGGTGGGACAAAAGGAATCTGATGCCAAACACGCTTGGATTAAATGAAAACCGTTCCTCACAGGGAGTCTGGGGTAGGAGAAAGAAGAACAAAAGGAAAGAAAATAGGGCGTAAGGAGAAAACATATTTAAGGTGCCAAGTCTAAGGAGCTGTCAGTGAAGCAGAGGGACGTGTCCTCTTGCTTTGTGTGGTGGTGGCAGCTGTAATACTTGTACGTGCCACACAGCGTCAGACAAGCACACAGCCGCCAAAAGATGAAACCAACTGTAGGGGTTACAGAGGGTGATAGATGGGTCAGGGATCTCATTAGGACTCTCTGCCAATCCCATAAAAGCTCTGCCAAAAGAAGGAGCTCTTTTAATTGTGCTGCTGCTATTCCATTATACAGTATCAACAATTATTCTTAATGAATATGGAGGCCAGTGAGGCAGGTCTTATTTATTTAACTGCAGCTTTGCAAGTGGGAGAAACATGACAGCTAGAAACTGTCTTAAATGCTAGTCCTAGATAGCCTCTGCTCCTGATGAACAAAGCACAGGCCATCCTGGTAACCAGCCTTCCAGTTTCCTCCTGAAGACAATAGGTATTTTTATCCCTCAAAAAGACTGGAAAATCACACTGGATTAGTATTTCACAGAACCATAGAATGGTTTGGGTTGGAAGGGACTTTTAAAGATCATCTAGTTCCAACCCCCCTCACATGGCAGGGACAACTTTCCACTAGACCAGGGTGCTCAAAGCCCCATCCAACCTGGCCTTGAACACTGCCAGGGAGGGGGCACCCACAGCTTCTCTGGGCAACCTGTTCCAGTGTCTCACCACCCTCGCAGGAAAGAATTTCTTCCTGATATCTAATCTAAATCTACCCTCTTTCAGATTAAAACCATTCCCCCTCGTCCTATCGCTACATGCCTTTTTAAAAAGTCCCTCTCCTGCTTTCCTCTAGGCCCCCTTCAGGTAGTGGAAGGCTGCTATAAGGTCTCTCTGGGGCCTTCTCTTCTCCAGGCTGAACAAGCCCAACTCTCTCATCTTGTCTTCACAGGAGAGGTGCTCCAGCCCTCTGGCTATTTTCATGGCCCTGTTCGTCTCCCTTTACTAACAAATGAGTGAAACTGCAATAGAGATGGGCACAGCCCTCTATCTACATCGGTATCACAGAGGTCTATGGTTACTTTTGTCTTACTATTGATTTCTCAAACGTTTTTTGTCTTCTACTTCCTCTAATGAAAGGCAGCAATAGTTAAAGATTTTTCTCTTACCCATTTGGTAAGCTTTCCAATAACTCTTCCTTCCTGACCTTAAAAAAAAAAAAATTTACGGGCACATTGTTTCTTCTTTTGATTCTTTTCTGCTACAGCTGGTTTACAGAAAAAAAGGAAGTGTCATTTTACGGGGTCTCCAATGTTCATTTTTTGCTTTATAGAATTCAATCTGAGCTTCTTGTGCAATGCTAAAAACTAGGACTTGGAAACTGAGCCTCCAGTGGGAGTGCGGCCGGCCAAGGATAAAAAGCTCACTAGTTAAAAAAGCAACGAACAGTACAAATCCAGATTTCCCAGCTTGACCTACAAACCCAACCCAGCATATCCTTTCATTTTGTCACCCTCCTCTGCTACCCTTTGGCCTTCAGAGACCGACTGGGTGCCTCTTGCCATGGGTGATGGGGCAGTTGCAGGGGTTGAGTGGCTGCCTCTGGTCCCACACAGAGCGCTACTGATATGTCCAGGCAGAACAGCCCATCCTTCTCTTGTCCTGCTCCTGCTGTCTGCATCCATGTTGCTCCAAGAGCTTTAACCTCTGAGCTTCCATTGCAGATGAACTTGGTTTTGGCTTCTATCATGCCTGCAAAATCTGAAGCGATCAGGTGGGGTGATATCCACATATAAAAGCAGGTAACTTATATTTATTAAATACCCCACTGCTGTTGAGCAGTGAGAACTGTTTTGAGGACCACAAAACTTTCAGTTGATGGAGTTTCTTTCATTCTTCTTCCCTGGTTCTTCACATTTGAAATGATTCCATCCCCAAGCCCAATGTATGGCATGATATTCTGCTCCCACCACCCTGGAAGTGGTTTGGTTATTTCCCCACTCTGGGGATTACTGAGGAACCTTCAGCTACTCTATAGTTGTATGGAGTTCAGTTTCCTAAGCATGTATAACGTCACTTATATTTGAGAGCAAACAGCTGGAATTTGATTTTTTGTGGCTTATCCAGATGGCTCGTGTTCATATTTCCTTAACCCAGTGTTTTTACAAGAAAACTGAAATATCTACCTAAAGTAAAACTGTATAGATCATCCATGAAAATTGGTATCATCTTATTCCTATTGACAGCTTTAAACAGAAAAAACAGAGGAGGGCAAAGCACAAGTAAAAGGAGTTATATTTAGGCTGCAGGTTCTTAATCTTAAGCTTGAAATCTCAGGGCTGATCATGAACCTGCCTGGAACCATGTATTTCCATATACAAGATGCAGCTTTGAAATCTTTTTCAAAAAGTCTTACGTTTGAACTGTGGAAAAACAGAGATGAGAAGGCAGTTTCTAAAAGACAGAGGAGAAGCCTCTCTGTCGCACGGCGCCTTTCATCTCCAAACACAAAGGACCAACATACAGAAAAAGAACCAGTGTAAGCCGAGTCGCAGCAGCTCAGCCCAAGGTTACAGCCCAGTATTGCCTCCCTTGCGGCAGCCCCAAGTGAAGATCATGGCAAGGGAATGGGAACAGGATGCACCGCAATATTTCTTGGGACTGCTTTCCCTGTCCCCAATGATTTGCGTCTCAGGGGCTTTCAGAGGCAGAAATGGTGTTTTGTATTTAAAAGTCACTGTCTTCACTAATGAGTTTTGAAGTTTCATGCTAAAATGCAAATTTTTACCTGCAACTTATGTTGGATTTTATTCAGAAGCACTAAGCAAAAATCAAGATTTTAGGAACAGATGCATTTAAAGGCCCCAGTGCCACCACTAAAACAGTATCAACATGTTGTATTTGTAAACCATATGTGACTCTGCCTCTGGTATTTTTGTTCTTGCATGCATTTCTGAGGTGTTACAACTTTCTGTTGATACTCAGAGAGCTAGAGATTCATGCAATAACCTGTGGAGGGCCTTGAATTAGGGGATGCTTGTTTCTGACGGTAAAAAAAAATCCTCCCAATTCTCAAGGGATGCAATTTGCACCCACTCATTCATAGGGGTCTAAAGGAAATGTGCCGGAATACCAAGAAACAAAGTAAATGTTGTCTTGGACCGCAGACCTCAGCATTTCTCAAGTTCTGTGTGAAACGAACCTTACTGCATGGGTTTCTGCATTTATTTCTTTGCACTGAAATGAAATAGGATTTTTAGAAGCCAGAGGGGATTCCAGCTGAGAAACTAAGATAATTTTCATCAGCAAAATTTGACCCAAGGCATTATTGAGCCTCTTAGGCCTGTGTTATATATCAGAAAAATTCTTCCCAGAGAGCCATTCTCCATAACAGCCACTGCTTATTGCTCTGCATTTTGCCATAAGCCAAGTTCATAAATGCATTTTTAATTGATGTAATGGAAGACTTGGAATTTTTTGGGGAAAAAGGACTATAATTCCTTCAATTATGCTGAAAGATTTGAGATAATTTTAAATAGGTGTCTTCTCGAAGGCTTTGCTATTTCTTCATTTTTAATACTTACCATAAGCTGTTTCAGAAGGGAGCTCTTTAAAAGTCAGACCATCAATAAAAGCTTGTTAAAAGCAGGCTAGCCTCTGGTTAGCTTGTTTTTTTTGCTAAAGCTGTGTTATATTACTGAATGCAGGTGTGTATGCACCTGTGTGTCTGTGTATATATGCATGTAACTAAGAAAAAAATGCATGAATAAAAAATCATCTACTACTTGTCTGCTGCTTACTGTACAGCTTAAGCGCTTCTGCAGTACTGAAAATATGAGTTTTTCTAGCATGTGAGAACAAGCAAGTGAACTTGCCTGACAGACGGGAAGCAAAATCTGTTCGTGAAGACAGACTGGCCGTTCAAGTGCAGGCAAATGGGGGTAATCTAGGCTCCCTTTTAAGTTTGCTTAATAATAAGGTTTTCTCCTCTTCTGAGAAAATCAAAGATTACATTCACACAGGTAAAGGGCTTTTTAATTTAATTGTTTTAACTGAGTTTCTTATGCAATTTTCCATTTGATTTAATTCTATTTAGTATGATAAATGCTGCTTAATCTGAATTTTTTTTCCACTTTCATGTAGGAAAAACAGAGATGAAAGATTAGCTTCTAGTGACCTGCATCAAAATAGAATTTGGCTGGAAATTAAACGAATTTGGATTTAGCTCTATCTCCTGGATAGTTTTGCTGCAACAACAAATCTTCATAAAGTTAAGCTGCCTCTGCTCAAGGAGTGGAAGAGGTGTGTTCAGCTGAGCTGTGAGAAGCTCCTGCGCTCTCTGCCCTGCCTGTGTGTATCTGACTGGAGTCAATGCCATCAGATCCTCAAAATGTAAAGGAATTTAGAATCTTAAAGTAAGATTACTGCAGCAGCTTTTCATGGTTTAATTATTTTATATTGGAGGCGGCTGAATGATGCGTTCGGTGAGCTGATTGCTTTTCAGAGAGCATTAAAAGATTTAGTTGCTCCCTGTTTCAAACATTTGGAAATTTTCACACTGGGATTGAAGGGAGCTGTGGAGCAAATCGTGTTTCTGCCTGGGCGCTGGCGGCTCGCTTCTTTGGTAGCTTGGGCTGTGTGGAAGGAATTGTGAGAAAATGTAATTATTTTGGATTTAAGCTTTGTTGAAACTTGGTCTGTGTTTTGTCTCTCAGCTGTATAAAAGGCAGTATGCACGGGTTGTTGGGTTTTCTTAATCGGTAAGTATTCATGGCAAGTATTAATACAGCATTTTCCCCCTGCTCTGCTGGTGGCACTGGTCTCGCTGGGTGCCCACTGCCTGGGCTGGTCCCGGGCACGTGGCTGTGGTGGGGAACCAGCACCCCTCAGTGCAGAATGGGCATCTCCAGGTGGACATCTCTTCAGATCCCAGTGTCATTATTTACCTCAAGGCATTAACTGCAGCTCAGGGTAACGCAGGCACTGGAACAGTAATTACTCGCCATACCTTTGTGTGACCGTAGCTGCTGGAGTTGCCATCCATCCTCCTCCTCAGTGGGGAAACATCCAACTATCGCATATCCCAAGAGCAAATGGTTCTGATTACAATATTACAAATATCACATGAAAAGTATTTACAGAAAAATTAATTTCTTCTGGATAGTGCGCAGGAGGCAGAAGCGGCCATAAAAATCTCCTTGCATCAAGGCACCTCTGGCTGACACCCTCTCCCCAGGTCAGTGCCCGCTGGCGTGGCAGCTGGGCATGGCAGCAGAGGAGGCTGCCTGTCAGGACCGGCTTGAGATGAATGTGGTATCAAATTGGAGGGATGGGTTTTTACTGAACGGTTAAAAAATTCTTGTCAGCATGGTTACAAATGCTATGAATTCTATCATCATTTTCTTCTGTACTGATTAGAAAAAAACTCAGAAAGATCCCGTTTTTTTAGAGCCAGAAATAGGGCTCGCCTGCCGTGGCCGTGGCCTGCTGCTCCCTGCGCCTGGGGGGGAACAAACGTTCCCACCTATGTCCGTCTCTCTTTGCCAAATTTCCTCCCGTTACCCAGCCCCGGACCCTCCCCAGTGACAGCTGAATGCACCCTGAGCTGTCTCCCTGCTCCTCCATGAGCCCTCGTTGTGGGTGGCTGCGGTGGATTCACAACACAACGCTCACCTGGGCAGGGCCAGACTGGGCAGGCGGGAGAGCTCTGCCTGGCTGCCATGGCTGAGACAGGCCCAGCAAACACAGAGGCTTGTTAGGAGCCTCCAGAGGCAGTCTGAGCTGGAACTGGGTTAGTTTTTGGTTTAGTTTCCGTTCAAATCCTCTTACCTGGGAGACACAACCGTGCCCTGGGGGGGCTCATGTTGCTCACACCCAGATCTTGGGCTGTATTCGCTTCTTTCTTTAGATGGTTTATATCAATTGCACTCTTCCCTTCACAAAATATTTTCTCCTGGCCTTTCTGAAGTGACAGCTGTCTCGCCAGCACTTCCCTACAAAGCCCGTAAACTAACAAAAGATTGATACGTTCATAAAGTAGAAGTTGAGGTGGTGTTTCCCTGCTTTCTCCTTTAGGAGTCAGGCTTCTGAGATGATTGCTTTTTCTCACCCTCTGCGGTTTGCAAGGCTTGTCTGATCGGTGTTTAGAAGCAGCCCAAGTGTCTGACAAGCCTTTCGAAAACAAAGCAAAAAATGACTTGTCCTCTCGCTTGCCTTCAAAGGTAGCCCTAATGCCAGAGCACATTCTTTGATAGGAGAATATGTATATACTGCTCCACGCCATTCAGATAGCCCACCCATTCGTATTGCAGGGTAAGGAAGAAACTAAATCCCCGGCACTATAAAGCTATATGATGTAGTTCTAATTCTTTTGAATTCTGATGTTGGAACTCCATTGAATCCTCTTTCAGTGTGGATTTCACTTGCTAAGCCATAATAAAATGGATAAATCTAATAATTTCTTTGAATTTTATTCCACTTGCACTTTCTCTTTTCTAAGCAGCTTTTTCTGTCATGAAAACAATGGTCCAGTGCATATTTAATAGTTCATCCATTTAATAGTTAATCTCGTGACATTTCTGTGCATCTGGAGAAAAATACCCGGGACAATAATGCTGGCTAATAATATCAAACTGATGAGCAAAGAAATAGCACCCACATTCTCAGCTGATGATGTGGCAAAGATCAAGAAATTCTGCAAAGCTCAAACTAAAGTAAGTTATAAATTGCACTAATACTGGCTAATGGATAATGAGATTCCATTCTAATGTTGGTAATGTGCAATGTAAGTATTTGCTGTTTCTTAAATAGGATATCTTTGACCATTTAAGCAAGTCTTTAGCACCAAACGTTCATGGCCATGAGTATATTAAAAAAGCCATTTTGTGTACACTACTGCGGGGTAATGAGAAAGTTCTCAAAAATGGGACATGCATTAAAGGAGACATCAATATCTTATTATTAGGTAAGAGCATGTAGAGTTAATAGTGCATTGATAAGTTATTTTATTATCCCCCCTCCTATCATGCCAGTGTCGTTCTGTTATACAATATTAGCAAGAAAATAGAAGCCAACCCTGTACAAAGACTCATTTTGTCTTATACAAGAATGTTTGTTAGTGTCTTAGGATCAATTTATTTTATCCTTGGGCACATTTTTACAATTATTTCTGTTTTGTCCCACACTTCCCAATTTACTTGACATCTGTTCTATGTTTCTGACTAGTGCTGGCATGATGTGCAATCGAGTCTAATCCTGCACTGCTCAGTCAGGCGAGACACCCACTGATTTCACGAATGGGCTTCAGTTTATTGCTCAAGTTGATGGAACTATTCTACTTCTGTCACTTGTAGGCATGGTGGCTGTTAAGTTGTGACTTCATTTCTAAATGCTTTGTTTTCAGTACCCATAGTTAAGTTACATTAGCCTGACAACGCTAACCTGCTACATAACAGCTCCTGGCAGAGGTGCCAGTTTCCTTGCATAAACTGGGCTCTTTATTTCTCTACAGAGCTTCAATCAAATATTTGATAACTTGCTTTAAAAATAGATTAAGCTAAAACAATAATCCTTTTCAAATCTTTCTGTTTGAGTATGTCCTTTCTCTCCCGATGAGGGCAACTTGCACACTGACTTACTGGCAGTACTGAAAAAATGCTTCATCAGCAGTCACTACTGGCATTTTAACCATGTCAGTACGGATGGGATCTGTTATCCAACAACCCCTTGTCAAAAGCACTTGCCCAGCACCTGTATTACCTTACTGTGTATCCAGATATAGCACATGTGGAACCACGAAAATTCGAAGTAGTTGTATAATGGCACTCAGTGACATGCTCAATGGATCTGCTGGGCATTGCAATCCAAAGGACTGTCTATTAAAGCTTTAATAAAGCCAAAAACTGGTCCCTTAATAAAATGCAAAGCTAGACTGGACAAGCCATACTTCTTTGAAATTTGGAATGAGATCTTAAATTTTAAAAAAGAAAAAAATATTTATTGTGGGAGGATTCTGAGGGAAGAACTCTAATAAGGAAAGTATGAGCATTTTGAGCATTTGAGCATTTCTATCTGATTTATTAACAGAGCAGGATTTCTGAGGATGTCTTTAGTACCTACCTGTGCTGCAGTGATGTCTGGAGGGGTGTTAGGTATGTGGTTCCTTTATATATATTTATAAAAATATTTATATTTATAAATACAAATTTATATTTATAAAAATTTACACTCCTGACCTTTGAAATCCCAGCTTCTCTTTCTTTTTTCTTTTCTTCTCTTTTCTTTTTTCTCTTTTCCTCTTTTCTCTTCTCTTCTCTTCTCTTCTCTTCTCTTCTCTTCTTTTCTCTTCTTTTCTCTTCTTTCCTTTTTTCTTTCCTCTCCTCTCCTCTTTTCTCTTTTCTCTTTTCTTTTTCCTTTCCTTTCCTTTCCTTTCCTTTCCTTTCCTTTCCTTTCCTTTCCTTTCCTTTCCTTTCCTTTCCTTTCCTTTCCTTTTCCTTTTCCTTTTCCTTTCCTTTTCCTTTTCCTTTTTTTCCTTTTCCTTTTCCTTTTCCTTTTCCTTTCTTTTTCTTTTCAGTTTGAGGCTGAAATGAGAAACTGCAATTCTTATACACCAATACTGTTGGTGTAACCTTACAACTATCTAAAGCAATTTAGAAGATAATCAGTGGTGCAAGATTTCCATGTTTGCTAAGACTCAGAAGCATTCTGGAGGGGAAATGATGGAAAAAAAACAACAAACTAAAATTCTAAAACGTGGAGGATTTCTTACCAGAGTCCTTCAACTTTGGGAACTTGAAGGCTCAAGCACGTCTCTCTGTAATGCTTTGTCTTCTTTCAGTTCCCTCAACCTGTGCTTTTGGAGATGCTGGTGAAGCATAACAGGCCTCTGTATCTGGAATAACGAAAGGTGTTGATTTGATTTGCTCACAGTTTTCTCCGTTAAACTGAAGTTGAACATTACACCTCATGACATTTATATTAGCTGTGTTTTTCAATAACCTATGAAATAAAAGTCTGCAAGCTTAGAAAAAAAAAGTAGTGATGATGTTTCAAGGTACTTACAAGGTTTGAGTGAATGTTTTAAACTTTGGAAGTTTTGATCTTCGTTACTTGAAAAGAGGAAAAAACTTTGCCACTTCTCAATATCCGTTTCAACATACTTGCAACACTGTCAGAGGCATCTTCCGCCTTTTACAGGGAAGGAGCTCAGAAACACTGAATAAAAGATACTTTTTACAAAGATCAAATGGTAGCTTAAAAAAGCTGGCTGTAACCCCCCTTCAGCTGCCTGGCAAACTGCATTTTTTGAGGCCACAGCCCCAGTCTCCCCTGGAGTTAGCAATTTCAGAGTTAGCATCCCCTGACCCATCAGCAAGTAGTCGTGTCTCTCTTGCTCCCACCACCTTCATCCAGCTATTGAGGTCTGTCTGTCAATAGCAACGAAGCCAATGGCTGTTGGGTTTTGAGGGGCCAAAGGGGAAGAGATGTCTCAGGAACAATTGTGGCCATGGTGGAGTAGTGCTGCCAAAGGTCCTGGGTTTGCTCCCACTGAGTGTTGTGGCCCTGCTTGTGACCACTGGACTAAACGGCACCATCAGGGCAGCAAAATGTAAGACCAACAAACAGGTACTGGTGCGTTGCCTTTTCTCGATCTGATTTGACAGCAATTTACTCTGTGCTCTTACTTAAGCCTCCTAATAGTCCTGATTTAACTGTCTTTCCAATAAATTGAGGAAACTGGTTTCCCATTTCTCGGGAGTATTTGAGCAATTAATTGTAAAAATACTTTGTAAGTGCAAGAACATGTATCTCATTCAAATTCATTCCTGCAAGAGCTTGAAAGTACCAAGATTCAAGTTTACTGGAGCAAGCAGCCCCTGACATCATCAGCAAATATTTAATGACTATCCCTAATGCCCAGCTCAGAAGTCTAGGCCTGCATCCTGCAGTCCCTGGATCTGAAGGGCGTGACCATGATGCTCCTCCTGGCCTTGCTTCTTTTGCACGTCCATAGAGAGGAGTCAGGGCTTTGGCTACTGGGACCCACAACATTTCCCCTTCCATAAAAGTTTCGTACTGCACACCTGTGTATTTGCATGGGGTTACGGTGGTGTTAAACATAACTGAAGTTTGAGGTTTAATGACAAATAAGCCCTGCTGCAGCTGGGAAAAGACCTTTGGCAAGGGTAATCCTGCTAACTTGTGGCTCCATCTGAGATGATCCAGACGCTTAGGAGTGCATGGCTATGTCTTACACAGTGACTCTTGGGAGGGATGTGCAAAAAATATTCTGACTTCACCAGTAGCTACTTAAACTTCAAATACTTTCAGCACCCCTTGTGACAAAAGCCAAAAGTGGTGGGGAAGGAGAGGATATTTACTGCATTCCTGTTTAATAAACTAAGGGAGGTCATGCACTCACAGATACTGTACCAGTTATTCAGCACAAATTAATCATTCACATATATGCTGAATAAAATGGTAGTAAAGAAAGGTCAGGATTTCTCTGCTGCTTATTAGGCTATTTAATTTTTTCCAGTGCTCTAAAACTAGTGTGCAAATGGCTTTGGCCCTACAGCTGAAAGATGGCAAAGTGCTCTGCTTTCCTCTTTAAGAGGTGATCTTTGTATTGGAAAATATTCCCTAAACCACTTCCACCATCAGCAGGGGGTTGCCAGAAAGGCCATTGACAGCAGCTGTAACTGCTGATTAAGAAACTGATGCTCAGCCTTGCATTTCCAAAGATATCAGACTTCCATCTTTTGAGCTCTAAAACCCTCCTGCCGTGCAATGGGCCCCTTTTGCCTGGCTGCACGCTGCGCTCCCGTGTGCGCATCAGCAAGCACCCACGTACCCGAGCTCCTGCACCCCGCCCCGTGGGTGTTTTTGGTAACAAAGCCTTGATGCCACCTAATGAGAAATGGGAAAGTGGTTTATAGTTGAAAAATATTTGTGGAATGGAAAAAAAAAAATCATTTTTAGCCAACCCAGTCCTAGTCCACCAGATCATTGAGATGCTGTGGGAAACAAGTGAGAAAGCAAATACGCAAAGAAGCCCAACCACAGCTGATCTGAGAGTGATCTGAGATGCTTGCGAAGTGGTTTGTGCAGTATGGGTATAAACCAAGACAAGTGGAAGCCAAGATAACTCGCTCTTAGGAAAGCAAGTGGCACCACCTAACCTAGGCACTCAGGCACAGTTATGGCATAAACGAAAGCATTTCTATGAGTTTGCTAGCAGAAAGTGCAGAGTGGCTTGCTCATTTGAACCCCGGGGGGGGAACGCTAAATAAACCTCTGGGGGGCGGGGGGAAAGGTAAATAAACCTCTATTGCTTCTTTCCCCCACACTTCTTTTCAGAAATACCTTTGAGGTTGCTGGGACTGCATTCAAAATCGGTGCATTTGTGTATCTCTCAGAAATTCATATTTGTTCCAGAGCTCAAGATTCACTCTTGGTGGAAGGTGGTTGCCAGCCAGTGCACTGCAGGTCTGTTGTGGACAGGGGTGTAGCCAGCAGGGAGGTTTGATATCAACCAAGTGGCTATGCAATCACTCTCACTGCATGACCGTGTGGGAACCCAGTCAGGAAAGCCAGTGTGGGGCAGAGTGCCGGGACATGGCAGCCCAGCTTTTCCTGGCAAGGAGGATTGGGTGTGGGATGGGGACTTCCTCCCAAGGGAGGAAGACAAATATTGATATCTGGTCTTCAGTGGCTCTGTGAAACAGAGTGTCAGTCTCCACCAGTTCCTCCAACAAATCCTTCAAGGCAAGAAACACTCTTATTTATTGCCCTTGACAGCAGCCAATGTGGGGACAGGCTTTCCATAGGGACAGCAGAGCCGGCACCACGGGGTACCACCACCGGCTTTGTCCCCAGCAGAAGCCGTGGAAGGGGTTACACTTCCAAGTTTTTCTTCAGTCGTTCAGCTTCCAGCAACGAGGTATGTTATGTGTGATGCCTGTGCCAGCGCAGTCTCCACATCACCCTTGCTGCCAGTTCCCCAGACCTCCCCAAGGAAGAGCGCTGCCCAAAGAGGCTCTGCAGTGCTGCAGTTGGGGCAGCCAGAGGTCTCATGGTGCTTGTAAGTGAGAGATGTGCGCATTTCTGTAAGCTAATGGAAATAGGTTTTAAAAGGACAGAAGTAATGACGATTGATCTTGCTGTGAGCTGGGAAGCTATGAAAAGCAGAGCAAACATGTGGGCTGTTGAGCTGGAGGAATTGTTCAGGCTTCCTGTTGCAAAGGAGCATCTGTCTGTTTGGGAGACATTGCCTGTAGACTATCATACAGTGACCCGTAGCAGGTATTCACTATCTCAATTTAATTTTCTTTTTTTTCCCTAGAGCTTCTTTTCCCTTGAGGAAATATGTAATTTCTTATCCCAGCAGCTTTTCTTTTTCCATTCCTCCCAATCCCACATGCTAAGGCTTAAGCATGATCATTATTCTTTTGGCCAAGGCAAACCTGTAGTTGTCCTGAGTGCCTGCAGAGGTTGTTCCTTAACGAGCTGAGATGATAGATACTTTCCTCTTCTGTTTCTCTCCTTACCTTCAGCTTACCCTGACAAATCTTTTCTGCTAACGAAGGCATGACAGTAGCAGCCAGAATGAAACCTGACTCTTCTAAGGAGCAACAGAGTCTCCTACCACAATTAATAGACAAAGTTTATTAAACAAGAACTACCAAACTTAATAGCTTACTTAACAAACCAAACTGAAGTTGCAATGTTATTTTATGTAATTTATAACGCTCCGTTCTGAACAAGAAAACATCATTTACATGAGTGAAAGCTGCCTCCAAACCCAAGTGTTCACAACATGATGAGAAGTATGGAAAAAAGAAAGCAATCACAGATGAAGAGGGAGACGTGCTGCTGACAAGATTTGATCTGGCTTTTTGTAGCATAGACTGCATGGATCCAGATGGTGTTGAAAAAAAAAATCAAGGGCAAATGCACATACACAAAGCTCTAGCAGAACAAGATGGCTGGATCTAGTTACATATTAGTAACCGTTAAACAGAAATGCTATAATTAAGAAGTTAATCAAAATGTTCCATCAAATTGTTCAGAGATAAGATTCAGATCTATCAGAGCACACAATCTTTTTTTTTTTCCCATGAGTATTGCATTGGCAGAGCAATCATGTTTATGTATTGTAGGATTAAGGATTGCAACCTTGGGAAACTATGAGGTTTGATTTTGTTCTTTTAAGTTCCAGACATTCAAGTCAAGCTTCTTTGATGCTATTTTGTTTTCACAGTAGGTGAAGTCAAAGGCAGAGATCAAGCATGGACCATTTCATCTCAAGTGGAAGGAGTTCAGGAATTCATGAGCATATGAAAATGAAGGAATGGAAACTTGTCTGCAACCTTTATGGTAACAGTTATAGTGTACGTGTTGTAAGTAACAAACTTTGACTGTGGTGGGTGGGGGAAAGAAAAAAAACATTCTATGAAAAAATAGAAAAAGGTGGCACTGGCGATGGTTTTGAAGAAGTTTAATACAAAGGAGACTGATCCATATGCACTCCAGAAAATTATTAATTTGGGAGTAGGAGGGGTGATCAGTCTGAATTGCTGAGGTCATTGGTCTTTTTCCCAGTTCATTCTATTGATGCTCGAAAAGGGGAGAGGTCAAGGAGAGCACCCATGTGGAATCTGTCTGCAGCAAAAAATTCATAATCTTCTTCTTGCACAAAACAAATATTAAAACTTGACTTTAGAGATGTCTTTTGTAATAAACTAGAATATATGTAGTTGAAAGAAGTGGGAAAATGAGATAACCATATATTTAATTTCTTCATAATTTCATAACAGAGCAAAATACAGGTATTTTGCCATTACTGCATCAAATATTACAAAAGTCTCTAAGCAACAACTCTAGATTTGAGAAACAGCAATTGCCTTGTTCAGAAAAAGCAGTTTATTTGGTGGTTATTGTTTCCTTTTGAGACATGACTGTCTGTACTACTGGCACTGAAGATAGCTTGAAAATGCAGTCCAAGTAGACAGGAGAATTAAGATCCTATTTATGAGAATCAAAGGTACTTTAACTGGCATCTGTGTCTTAGCAAAAACCCCTGAGCTCTAATAACAGTGGAAAAGGAGACCTGTGAAAAAAAAATGGAGAAATACCACTTCTCTGTTCTGATCTACACCTAAACGGGAGGTGATACGGCCCCTTTACTCCGCTCTCGTGAGACCCCACCTGGAGTACTGTGTTCAGCTCTGGGGCCCCCAACATAAGAAGGACATGGAGCTGCTGGAGCGAGTCCAGAGGAGGGCCACAAAGATGCTCAGAGGGCCGGAGCACCTCTCCTATGAAGAGAGGCTGAGAGAGTTGGGGCTCTTCACCCTGGAGAAGAGAAGGCTCCAGGGAGATCTCATAGCAGCCTTCCAGTATCTGAAGGGGGCCTACAGGAAAGCGGGAGAGGGGCTTTTTACAAGGACAAGTAGTGACAGGATGAGGGGTAATGGTTCTAAACTGAAAGAGGGTAGATTTAGATTAGATATTAGGAAGAAATTCTTTACTGTGGGGGTGGTGAGACACTGGAACAGGTTGCCCAGAGAAGCTGTGTCTGCTCCCTCCCTGGCAGTGTTTAAGGCCAGGTTGGATGAGGCTTTGAGCAACCTGGTTTAGAGCAAAGGTGTCCCTGCCATGTCAGGGGGGCTGGAACTAGGCGATCTTTAAGGTCCCTTCCAACCCAAACCATTCTATGATTCTATGATTCTAAAAAAATGACAACTCATGACTCCTGCCCTGCACCCTGGAACCATGTCTGCCTGGCGTGGGTGGTACGAGACACCCGACATGCTTAGCTGAAACAAGAGAGCTAGTGTCTAGGATCAGTCCCCTTTTTGCATTTAGACAATGCAGTGCCAGCCAGACTATTAGACATTATGATTCAGTTATTTGCTACTTATGCAAAAGCTAGACTGAGTGAGCTGATCTGTGTGATGCAAATAGCAATGAAATTGGTCTAGTTTGCCTATATCAGGAATACGAGGATGTGCATAGTTTAGCATAGATATTAGGTGGCATGCCTAAAAGATTTTCTGCAATGCTGAGATTCTTGAAGAAAGACCGATAAGTAGCTAGAACAGCCTACCTTTTGGTTTTTTTTGACTCCAAATCTGAGCCACTGACTAGAATATTGAGGTTATTTTATTTTATTTTTAAGCCCATGCTGTGACTCCTGATAGACTCAGCAGAGGGGAATGAGTCATGCACACAGCTCTAAATACAATGTGCACATACTCTGCTGGGTCCAGCTGTACAGCTAGACCAGAGGCCAGACAAGGAAGAGCAGAGAAGACAACATTCACTTAAACCTGGGTCTTTGCTAGGGGTCAGCCACCAGGTACCAGCAGACACCTGCACTTGAATGAGGAACAGAAGCAGGGCAGTCGACCTGAGGAGTCAATGTCCACAGCTCAAGCCCTTGTTCTGCACATTGTGGGAATCCAATAATAGGCTTTCTACACTACTCCTGATCTGTAGGGAGTGGAATGTGCCTGACCAGGGATGCAGGCAGAGCAAATCCTTGCTGCAAGTTTTAACCTGAATCACCACAGTGTGAGAAGGATGGGAAAAAGAAGTGGAACTTGATGCAGATTTAATGCTGGTGGGTTTTACTATCATATTGGTATGTCAGTGATTTCACACAGAGAAGTTTACTTTAACGATTTTTTAGTAAAACTTTGTGTAAATAAATCTGCTTTAGGAAAGCAAAGTAAACACCCAGGCTGCAGCCCCATGTATGGCTCTTTGACTGACCACCACAGTATCTGATCTGGGTTGAATATCCATATTATCTGTAAATGCATCAAATGTATGTCTCCAAAATTAAGCTGTTTCATTAAAAATAATATATGCAGTCCTAGTAACCGTGTAGAAAAAGTCTTTGTAAAGCAGGGAAGTCACCTCCAGAGGAAAGCTGTAGGACCTGGGCTGGTGAATCTTCGTTGCTGTTTTTAGAAGATGTTATCATTACTGAAGCATTGCAACTTTAACCAGTTAAATTACAAATCCAAGTAAAGCATAAAGAAGGAAACTCTAGTTGAAATGATTCATTTCGTAAACCACATATGTACTTTTAATCTCTTACCTCCTTTCTTCACAGAAAAATACCATCACTGTAAGTCAGTTGTGTTACAGCTTTTTAAGAAAAATGTATTTGTTCAGGAACTTGAGCTAGTAGTGTAACTTTTGTGATAGACTAGTAAAGTGCAATATTGAATCTGGTGCTGGACTTCCTGAGTAATTTTTCTGCATTGTAAACTGAAAAAAAATATTTTCCTCTTGAGTATTTTTAGGTCAGTTAACGACATTAATAAAACCTCAGTCTCTTTTGGCTCTGTGGAATCTGCTCTTAGGAAATCATTTCAGGATATACCCTATGGAATTTGTATCTTGCACAAGGTATTGTAATATATTGCTCTGGGCATGAAGCTCTCTTCTGATGAAAGCACAGGTAAGTATTTATGCCATTTCATGTAATCTGGATTTAAAAAAAAATATAAACGATCTCTACAGTCACAAATCTGGTAGTTCACATTTGAAATTATTAAATGCTCACTGTTTATAATGTTAAATGTTTTAGCCAGGGTTGAATTTATGAACAGTCTCATTTGTGTCTTCTTAACTCCATGTAAATCTATGTGCATATCTTAATTGAAGGCGCATTTGGAGGATTATTTGCATGAAAACTGCTGATGAAGACATGTCAAAATAGGGAAGTTATTTTAAGACAGCTATAGTAGGGTATCTTCCTATCCAGGATGTTTGTTAGCTCTGACAAATCTTTGTTAATTTTGTCTGGCTGTTTTCGTGAATCTTTGTGTTCTGACAAAAGCTAATAAAACCAGCTATGAATGCTTTAAATATAACTACATTTCAGAGAATATTAATTAGAGGAGGACTACATATGTAGTGTCGGTACAGAAGCATGCACATTTGTTGCTTTGTGCCGTGCAGTACCATTCAGAGGAAGACTAGTTCCCTCATCAAATTTCCATACATTTGAACTGCTCCTGCCCAGAGTTAGGGTAAATTGCACAACAAATGTTATGATCATCAACATCCATTCCAGGGAAACAAAGTAGCTGCTGACCTTTAAATGTGAACACATTCACATACCAGTCTACCAACCATCTGGTGTGACCTGACATTTCTATTGCTGGCACTCCTGTCTCTTGCAGCCCCCCTCCAAAACACTGCAAATGTGATGATCTGTGCCCATGGTGACTGCCATCTTCCTCTGCAAAGCATCCTCAGGGAAGTATACTTTGCTTCCTTTGGCCCTTCTCCTATTTGCATGCCTACTCTGTTCTCCAAATCCCACTGAACTGTAGCCCTCCTTATCAAGGGTGTTAAGGGAGACACCAAACAGACCCAGGATCTCTTCTCCCCAGCTGACGCGCTCAGCCAGAAATGGTCCCAGGTGATCTCTCCATCTCAGTCCCAGGGACGGAGCTGCTGCTATTCCTGCTTGCAGGTCCGGCCTGTAGCAAAGTTCAAGAAAGATGTTGAGGTGTTGGAGCGAGTCCAGAGGAGGGCGACCAAGCTGGTGAAGGGTCTGGAGGGTCTGACCTACGAGGAACGGCTGAGGGAGCTGGGGTTGTTTAGCCTGGAGGAGAGGAGGCTCAGAGGTGACCTTATTGCAGTCTACAACTACCTGAAGGGAGGTTGTAGTGAAGTGGGAGTTGGCCTCTTCTCCCGGGCAACTAGCGATAGGACAAGAGGACACAGCCTCAAGCTTCGCCAGGGGAGGTTCAGGTTGGACATCAGGAAGAATTTCTTTTCAGAAAGGGTTATTAGACATTGGAATGGGCTGCCCAGGGAGGTGGTGGAGTCACCATCTCTGGATGTGTTTAAGAAAAGACTGGACATGGCACTTAGTGCCATGATCTAGTTGACAGGGTGGTGTCAGGGCAATAGTTGGACTCGATGATCCCTGAGGTCTCTTCCAACCTGATTGATTCTGTGATTCTGTGAAGGTTGAGTATGTATCTAAGAGGCACTCTCACACACACAGACACACACAGAGGTCCTTAATGCAGCAGGCTGCACAGACTGTCTCACACACACAGAGCAGCATGGGTAGCACAACCTGCCTATGATGCTACCCAAACTCACACATGTGCAGACAGCCCCGTCCTCTTCTTCCCCTCCAGCTGATCAGAATGGAGGTTCTCTGGTGAAAACATGTGTGCCCTCATTCTCCACATCCATAAGCACACCCACATTCACAGCCCCCTTGAATGTTAGGCTGGCCTCTAAAGCTGTTTAATATCCATGCCTGGACCTGGGGTCCTTTAACTGGTATGCAGGTCACCTCCTACTTGCCAGATAGAGCAATGTGATGCTTGCTAGCAAAACAGATGCATACGCTCACACACGCATCACATAAGCACTCTCACAATCACTGATCCCTTGAATATTACCACGGGCTCTCAGTCTGCCTAATATCCATGCCTGGACCCTGACCGCTCCCTTACCCCAACCACTGGCTCAGATCGAGTCCTCCAGATGTGGAAATGTTTCCTCCAACTCACCAGCTAGTCCAGCTTGAAGTTTGCTGGTGAATTATACATACACATGGAGGATTAAATTCACTGAAGAAATATAAACACACCCAGGTCTCTCCAGTTGCTGGCACTTAGACCTCTTACACACCCACATACAACCTGATCCCTCCAGTTGCTGCCACCCAGACCTACAGCCCTGGTGTTCATGGCCTCTTCTCCAATTGCTGGCATTTGGATCTTTCAACACACATACAACACACACACCAGACCCTCCAGTCACTGATGTTTAGACCTGCAAGCTATATGGTCCAAGTCCTACTGCCCACAGTCCCTCCAGTTACTGGCACACAGACTTTTGCATGCCAGTCCCTCCATGTGCTACTACCTACACTCACAAACCCTAAGACCTGTGGTCTCCTCTGGTCATTGGCACACAGATCTCTTTTGCAGGACGGTCTCTGCAGTTGCTGGCACCATTTTCCCACACTAGCTCCTCTCTGATCCACCGTGATCCTTCCCCTTTTCTTTGGATCCTTTAGCCCTTCCTGTAAACATCCCATAGTCATTTTTACATAAGTCCACAAGCCTCTTCTGATAGCCCATATCCCAAGTAGCCTCAAGTAGCCCATAATACCCATGTTAATCATGTTTCCCCCTTCCTATCAGTTAAAAATTGTTGTTCAGGTTGACAGTCTCGAAGGCTCTGCCTGAGTAGTTCCTTTAATGGACCATCAATCAGCAGCTGAAGCATTCTGGGTCCTCATTATTGTCTCTGTTGTGACTTCCTCGTTAATATTTGTGGGTCTGTGTGGTTAGTTTATCACTTTCCTCATTACTCGTTATTTCTTTTATAGGAGTAGATCACAACCAAATAACTCAACGAACCAGATGCTCCCACACTCCACTTACCCTCACACTACTGACTGACAGCTGTTGCAGGACTCAGAACTGCTGGGTACCCTGTGATTACATGGTCCTGTTCCCTTTTGTTACAGACATGTGTAACATGTTAAGATAGCAAACCCAGACTTCACTGTGATTGATTGAAAGTCGGTATGCAGCTTTACATGCTTTCTTTCTGTTCAGGTAGACTTAAAGGACAGCGCAGGCATGTCACAATGTATTTCCATCTTGCTCCGTTGTATGGCGATACACAACACTGTCAGACACTTTACTGACTTTAGCACAGTATTTTATCCAGATGGTGAGTTATTTTCCAGACTTTACAAACCTTTATCAATGAAGGTTGAGATAAAAGTAATACAACGAACGGTGATGTAGTTGTGGTTTTCCAGTGATGTTCATCTTGTGTCTTTGATCCTCGTTTGCATTATCTTCAGAAGGATGTTTTATTCTAAATGGGGGAAAAAAAACCCAAACCAAAACAAACCCACATCTCATAAGCATGTAGTGAAGGGAAATATGTGTATAATGTAAGAGTGTTACTTAATGTAAGAGTGTTACTTACAAAGAAACCAAAATATCTGGTATTGCACAGAGGTACTGCACCTCAACAGGCCATCGCATAAAGAATATTAGGACAAAATTCAAAAAGGAAGTCTGCTCTCTGGAAGACCATTCCTCTTCAGTTTGCTTACAAAATTTCTCGTGCACCCTGTGAGTCCCTCTAAGCTATGTCATTCTTGCTTCTTCCAAGTCTAAGTCTCTGTTTAAACTAAGAGTCCAGATGCCTGGGACTTTATGAAACTTCCTGTCAAAACCTGCCCAAATGTCTCTACTATTCTCTACACGGTCTTTCTGATCCAGTCATTCAGACAGTTTTAACCTGCTGCCTTCTTTTAATTCTCCTTGAGTCCTGATTTCCATGGCTACTTTGTTCCTTGCATAAAAAATGGCCATTGAAGAGGGAAAATGATTTTTAGATTTGCTTTTTGTTTTGACATTTTGGGTTGGGTTTTTTAACACCATATCCAGGCGTTTTAAAGGAACAGCTTTAGTAGAAAATGCAGTAATAGGTGAAATACAAGTCCACTAAGCGGAAAACACGGTTTAGTTACAAATTGAAAATGAGCCGCTTTGTTCACACTCTCCCACTCAATGTAGGCTGACATTGGGGCAGTAAGAGTGATGGGGGTGGAGAAGGAGAACAGGTTTTGAATGAAGAGGCTTTTTGGTATTTGATAAATCAGTAGCAATTAATGAAGCTCTTTAATTCCTAATCTCGAGTCTTCAGACTTCAAAAATGTTACATCTTCCAATTTACTTCTTACTGAATTTGATTGATTACATTTTTAGTAAATATAGGTAGATGTGTATATGTGTGTGTGTGTGTGTATATACATATATATTTGTTGAAAGAGGCAAAATACTTACTTCTAGAGTCAGGCTCTCCCCCTTTTCTTTTCCACGGCTGTATTTCTTTTTAAGGCACACTGCAGTTGTGATAGTGACAATAAGCATTACAACAAATACAGCTATGGTTGAAGAAACAGCTATTATAGTATTTTCTTGAGTTGAGCCTTTCCTTTCACACTTTTCTCCCATGTACCACCAGTTGTCACCTGCTGGACATCTAGGAAGTAAAAGAACAAATATGTGCTGTCACCTAAAGATTAAAGGCATGAAAAAGGCTAATTAATAAAAACAGCATCTGTGATGCACTGTTTCTATATCCCAAAGCATAACGAAGTTATCTTAAAATGGACTTCTATTTTAAAGTTGTCTTGAGTGGCCCACTGTCCTTACACACCTGGATGTGCTTCTTTCAGCTTCCCACTGTTTTACAGGTCACGTCTTCAGAGAAAGCCTTTGCCAGAAAACCCAAGCGCCATCCTGATCCCTTTGACAGCTTAACGCTTGGCCACAGCTGATCTATAGAGCTGCTGCTACAGAATGGTCATCTTTTGCTACCAATAGAGATGCCCTCTGGATCACTCAGCTCACTTATCTGCTTCCTTTTCCTTGAAGTTTATAGCACTTCCGTTGATTGATTGATAGAAAATTCAGTTTCTGCTCCATGAAACTGATACCTATCACTAGGACCAATGTAATGTAATATTTGCTTCCACTATTACTAATTAGCCTCATATCCTGATGCAATTCTGCCTTTTGTCATGCTCAGCTTTTACACAAAGCCCTTCTATATCTTCTTCACTCAGTCAATTTAAAAAAGGCTTTATAGGAAAGAGCTGAATAAGCTCCTAGGGCAACTGATCCAGAAGATTTACACTGCTATTGTTATCCAAGCAAGCCACATTTACCACTCTCCAGAAAACTTCATCCTCCTGTTTCCTCACATGTTCTTTGGGTTTTTTTTTTATTTCTCAGCTCACCTTATGCGGCAATTCAAAACCATGAGATAAATGGGGTGGAGACCACAGGCTGGACTCTCAAGTCATCTCTGACCAGATAGCAGCTGAACCAAAACTTAGGTGCATGAATTCCCCAGTTCAAGGACTGAGCTAATCGAAGGTGTTCCCAACACATTCCCCTTTTCCTGCTCAGTGCTTCTCCACTAGTAGATATGGTATGTTATGATCAGACCTTCTCATTGCCAGAAGGGGCTCATTTTCCAATTTAAAGAACTTGTATGAGCTGCCTCTGCTCTCCCCCAAGAAGGTGGTAAGAAAAGAAATTAACATCCTAGCAGTCATCTGGTTTTAGGACTAAAAACAATCTCCAGGCCTTGATTTCCTCACCTGATCCAGCATCACAATCAGCTCTGAAACATTTTATAGTGAGCACATGAGGGTCCCAATGATCTAACTGAAAAAAAATATGTGCGCAGTACTTCAAAGTGCACACCTGCCCTGTCTTTTAAGCTTGGTTGTTCCTTATGTATTGTTTTTCTAGTTCCTGTCTCAGCCATTTATTCAGAACTATTGTCAACCCTGAAAAACAAGTCCATTTGCAGTGCGCTGCAAAGATACTGACTGTTGGGGGACTTCATATGATCCAGCTTAAACAGAGTTCTGTATCACATTTCCCCTCGTTTCCCAGCAGAAAATCCGAGCAGAAAGTGAGGGCTGGTCACATACTTCTCTAGGCTGGAAAGTAGGTCACATAGGCACTAGAGCTTCAAATAGTCCAGAGATGTCAGAAAATAAATATTCTGTTTCCATAGTTTCAAAATCAGGCATAACATTCAGTGTAACTTTTTTTTGTCTTCTTGGAAGAGCTTCCTGACATTTACTCATATTTGTGACCTGCTTCTGATGGGTTGCACAAGAATTGTTTTTTTAAAAGGTTTCAAAATGGGGAGATACAACACTTAATGAGTCATCCTGACTCTTGTTGCTCTCGGCCTTTAGATGTTTGCCTCACAGCACTCGCCCAGTCTACCTGCCCTGGCACAGCATCACGTAAGATTACTATCTTCAGCCTTAGAGCTTGTTTGAGAGCTGAAACAATGCTAATCAGCCAGGTGGGTTACATAAATGTATCCACAGAGAATTAAATAAAAGTTGATATTAATTTTCTTGCAGGGCAAACAATCTTTTTAAGTAAGTCCTCAGCCTTCATTGCTGGTTTCAAAGGCAAGCAACTACACTTTGGTAATTCATGGTCATAATTTGCACTACATTATATTCTGAATCAAGTTCTAAAATGATGTCTATGCTGCTTCCTGCCTGAGAAGTGTTAAACATCTTTTCTACTGATATAAATATTCTTCTGCTTCAACTGCATTTATATTTAACTCTTCTAAATTTTGCTATAGGGACTTCTAAGAAAATGCACAGTCCATTTTATAACATCAGACTAATACATTACTGAAAATGATAAACACGTTTAAAATATAATTTATAGGGAAATGAAGCAGAGTACTTCAAAATGGTGAAATGCTGAGGTTAGGAGCTTTGTTGGCCAAACTGGTCCTAAGTTTAGTCTTGCAGTAGCATTTGAAAATATTTGCCTTAATCAGCTATAGTCTGTCTTACCTTTCATTAGGAACAAAGATTTATTCTACTAGAAACTTTCATTATTCATTCTAGAATTGATTTGAGAGTGAATAAAGGCAGTTACCTGCACACCGGTGCTCTATCTACAATAACACAGACACCATCATTTTCACAAGGATTATCTGGACAGGAATCCGGAACCTCTATCTCTGGCTCTTCGGTCAGAGTGACAGGGGTTGTTGTGGTGGGTGTTGTGGTGGTGGTAGACCTAGTGGTAGGTGTGGTGATGGTGGTGGGCTTGGTGGTGGGCTTGGTGGTGGTAGTGGCATTAGAAGTAGGTTTGATGGTGTTGGCACTGGAGGTATTCATAACAAAGGTGGGTGAAACACTTGTCTGCGTTGATAGTAGATGCGAAATATCTGCACAATAAAAACACAAGAAATAAGGTCTTTAGTTCATGCTATTTCTCCCCTTATTCTGATGGTAAGTTCTAATAGTAAAGAGCAAAGAACCTGTCCACAAATATAATGGATAAATAGTCTTTTTTATCTTTCAGGATCATGATGTATTTTGGAAATGTCCTCTAGTTTTTTTTCAGAAACAGACAATTTTATTCAAAGTATTTTATTCAAAATAATTTGCACAGGATTAGCATCATTTTGTACACCTTCACATGAGATAAAGGAATTATACAGTGTATGTACATATCCACAAATTTATTGAAACACGTGATTCATCTTTAGATATATGCATAGTTCCAAAACTGCTCATATGCAAAGTACATCATGTCTATTTATATCTACAGCACTAGTGACTTAGTAAGTGTGTGACACTCTGTGTTTACTGTACCATAAAGAATATCAGCTATGTTTACATACCTTCCATTGTTAAAAGAATATAAATACCATCTTCTTTAATAAAGTTGCGGCTTCTAAGTCTCTGATGTGTTAAAAATGCACTTGTTCCACTTCCTGGACCTCTCATGAATGTAGTTCCATTGGGAAAAGATGCTATGGATCCCACTTTATCTGGCCTATCCCAAAAATATGTTGATGAGGAATCTGGGAAAAAATATTAACTGAATGTGAGTGTTGGACCACTCTGGATTTCTTTCTCAATAGGGTCCCTTCCTTCTCATATACTCTCTGCTGCAAAGTAGTACTGAGGCCTCTCTCAACAACCGAGACAGACTGCGTCCTGCTTTGCCTGCTTCTGCTTAGCTGCTCATGGATGTCATGAATACGGAGAAGACAATAAATTACCTGAAACTCAAGGAGTAGAAGCAATTCTGAACCTGCCTACAATATTTGCAGAATTTTTGCCTGAGATTCCACACTGATGAGATGCACAAGACAATGGAGATCTTCAATGGCTTTGTTTAGCCTGAGGTATTGAGAAAAGAACCTGCTGGAGATGAGACTACTGGAGAGCTAGTTGAAAACCTGTTGTATTTTCTTTTTAGTTCTTTTAAAGTGTAGTAAGAAAGAAGAAGAGTAGCACATGAACCATCTGTAAAATGAATTAATTCAGTGCTTCTCAAAAGAACATCTCTTGATGTGGATGGAGGGCTAAGGGTACTTGAACAACCTGAATGGTCACAGGCCACTGATGTCCCCTCCATCAAACCCTGTTCTAAATCTCAAAGCTGCACCTGATTGTCTATGAAAGTATCTGACAGAGGGAGAAGAAACTGCCTGCTCCAAAACCTCTTCTGGTTAGAGAAAAAGTAGGAGTCACAAGGCTTCTCTTGGGACTCTGAGGCTATTACCAATATATGAATAAACAAGGGAGAAGGAGCAGAGTGCAAACAGGCTGCATGTCCACAGGGTCAGGGAAGTAAAAGGGCTAAGAACTGTGGCCATAACAGCAGAGCGCACAGGGAAAACATCAATCATTTATGGAGGACCTGGTGTGGTGCATTTTTCATTTACAGGGAGGACATTTAGTCTTTCTAGATTACCTGCCTTGTTTTCACATAGAGACAGTGTCATAGAAAAATGAATGTAAATCATAACATTTTTAATATAATATTGTGAATTAGACATTTTTGTGCTTTCCTTCCTTCACTAATATTACAGTCTGAAAGCCCAGGAAACTAATTCAGTGGTGGAGGAGATTTGTTTTGGCAAATCCCTTATATCGATGCAAAAAGTAATTTTTGCTTAAATCCAGTCTTCATCCAGTGATGAATATGGGGATTCTCTTTAATCTCTCTATAGAGATTCCTACCATTTCTCAGAATTACATCTTTACCTCAACTGCCTCCTTCCCAAGTTATTATGGACAATTGCTCCTTATCTTCCCACATCTTGAAAGAGTACCGGTTATGTAATATGAATCAGTACTTTGTCCATCTGGAAATTTGTGCTGACACCAGTGTACCTTTTACAAGGAGGGTGGGGATTTGTTTAATAGCTGCACTTTTATCTGGTATGATCAGTGTGTATTGTTAACTCAGTATTTTTCTTTTCAAGCCTTCTAGAAAACTTCCATTCTCAATAAAGCAGATATAAATGCATCTTCACAGAGCATATGAAAGAAATTTTAGTAGTGGATCATCCACCTGTTTCTTATGCAAATCAACTTTGTAATCCAGGGTCCCAGCTTAACCTACTTGTATGTTCATTTTTCTCGTGTTTGTGGATCAATTAGATTGTTGCTGCAAGCAAATGAAACATTCCAGAAGCTGAAAAAAATGCATTAATTTATGCAAAGAGAAAATTTGACTCCTTATCTTTTAGCTGTATTTTAAACATTCTGGATAGTACGTCTGATTTTAACTAACCTGATAATTTCAGGGGGTCGGTTGTTATACTTCTTTGGTTTGACATCCGTTGACGAATATCAGGATGCTGGTCAAGCAGAATCATGGTACCTTGTTGCCATGCACAGGGCCATTGCAACTGATCATCATTTGCTCCAGAAATCAAGTGCAAGTACATTGCTAAATTAAACGGGTTATCAGTGGTACCATTTACATACAAGCTGACCTGAAAAGCATATCCTTTACTAGAGTAAAAAGGTGGACTGTATATTCTTCCTGCTGTCCCTGCTGGACTTGTGTTGAGGAGATGTGTGAAATTTCTGATATGCCAGACGTGGTGGGGACAATGAGTTTCTGACAAGTTGATGTCGTCAATAGAGATGCCTCCGTTTGATAAGCCACTTCCTCTCACACCTTGAAACACAACTCGGAATTTATTTGTGACATTCAAAGAAAGATGATGGAGCTGCCAGTAAGTCGCAGGTGAACCTGAAAAACAAGGGTAGGGATCTCTGAGTAAGCAGTACAGTCAAACACTGCACAGGTTTAGGGACCCTACGCCAATGTCATGTAAGAATTTCTCAGTTCCACTGGCACTGACACGATGGAATATTTCTCCTGTAGATGTTATGTTTTCAGTGCAAGATCATATCTTCTCAATTCAGTTTTTCAACAGAAATTTATATGCATAGCAGCTCTTTAATTTGAGTGAAAACAGTGTTAATGGTTTTTAACACTGCTTTTTCTTTTATATTTTTAAAGAACATTACATTAAATTAGTATAAATGTTGTGATAATTAAATGCACAGATGGCTGTCACCTGTATTATTAAAAAGAAAAAAAATCAGAGCAAAGTATATTCAAATAATCGACTAACAACATGTCTCAACAAAAAATGCTGCAGAGGATTCTAGGAGCCTAGAACTACAAGATTTGTTCATTCAGTTGTTTTTGCATATTTACATGGCTTGTCGGAGGTTTACCTGTGCAGAAGCACTATTCACCCATCAAATGATTAATGGTACTAAGTTCATATTAAAGCCAGTCATTTCCAAAACCTACTTCATGTGATAAAACCTCACCACGAGTCTGATGAAGCATCCAAAAGCGCCTGCACTAGCAAATTCCGCTTGACTCCAAGAGCAACGTGTGCAAAAGCAAAGACCTCGGCACAGGGGCCGAGTAAGGCAAGTGAAAGTAGGAGATCCTTTGTTAACAGTATGTGCAGCAAAAGAGTTTCTTTTGCTGTCTGGTTTATGTTCACCTGCATGGAAGACCAAACTTTCAGCTGCATTTATGGAATAAGCAGTGCCATTCCCAGGTACAGAACTCATGCTTCACTTTCCTAACAATTCTAAACACAACACAATGGATCTCACATATGAGTCTTGATTTCTTGCCATTTTTCATTACCATTATAGTTAGGAGGAAAAAAACCAAACCCAGAAACAAGAACAAAAGCACTCCACTGTTTTCCATTAAATTGCTTTCTGCACAAACTAAAGTTTTTTTGAACTGCACAGATTATATGCAAGACTGGGGTTTCTGACTCATGTTCAATGAGCAGATCAGCTACTGTGCTGTAAAATGTCCCACCCCCACAGCCTCCCCTGCTCCCATCTGAAGGCAGCCACAGCTGCCACAGACCAGCAGAAAGGGTTCAGGGCTTGTCCCTCAGCCTCTCGAGCATGGTGGTTCAGTGCAAACCCATGAGCAGCTCAGACAGGATGTCAGGTCATGGCTGGAAAGGGCTGTAGTGTCACTGTTCCTTCCAGTTTGTTGACTGCATCCATGAGGGTAACTTCTCACATGAGAGAAGTGAAACAGCTTGGGGGAAAAAATTATCTTAAACCACTCCTGAAAGTTTTACCAGAGGTTGTCAAAGTAGGGTGCACATTTGGACACGCATATGAGATCAGAGACTGAAAAGGAAATTATGGACTTGAGAAAGCAGGAATGGAAGCTGAGACCTAATACATGTGAAAGAGTATTTGCGAAAAAGGCTGAAGTGTGGATAAAATAATCTTGGCTTCAAAGTAGGGTTTGAAAGAGTTTGGAGGGCTCAGACTGATCTGAAATCTACATCTGCCTTAGCAGCCCTGACACTTATATTAAGGATTCCTGATGGCACACAGGGACGATGAAAGCATCAGGGTGAAGAAAAGAGGGAAAAAAAAGAAAAGAAAAACAGGCACCAGCAGCAGCTGAGCCTAAAGGGACAAAAAGAGGCAGAAAAATGGACTTGATACCTATTTGGTAAAAGAACTTGCTCAGACCCTTATGTAACCAGAAGATTGAATTAGTTGTAGCTGTAATGGAGACCAAGTAATAGTTAAATATTTGAGAAAGTAATTTAATCATAAGGTGACTTTGGCAATTCTAGCTTAAAGAGCTCTTGTCCATTGACTGACCTCAGTTGCTCATTCTGTAGGCCATAGGCTCCTAAAACCACAAGAACTTAATTTTCTTCAAACTACAACTCAAATCATGATCTGCTGCCCATCTATTTCAGTTAAGTCATTTCAAACCATGTTTAAAAAGTAAGTTAAATTTTATTTATCTTTTTTAAACTGGTTTACTAGGCATTCCAGGGCACTTATACTTTCCATTTCTTTGTTATAACTTTCTTATTCATTGTAATTTATGCTAATGACCAAGTTCATCTGTTGCTATTGATGCCAGCAATTCTAGTACAGTTAAAATGACTGCTCATGGAATTTTAGCTATTTTGGTGAGAAAACTATCTTGATAACGCAAGAGTTTGTGATTTGTGGTAATTGATTATATTATAGGAAAACGTCTGATGGAGGATCCATCAAATATAATTTCACCAGCAGAGAATCAATTACATAGTTAGAGAAGAAGCCAAAGAACAATGCTAGAAGACAAGTCACTTTGCTACAATATTTTGTCCCAGTACTTTGAAAAGGATATTGAGTATAGATTAAACCAAAATGCAATTTTATTCCGTACCTTTTGTCTCTTCAATGAGTCTCAAAGTACCGTTCGGATGGGCTGCAGTATATTCCCTGACCCAGACAAACAGCCGGTCGCTTTCATGACCGCTGTTATAGAAATAGAATTGTAAGCACTGAAAACCCCTTTTGGGATACAGAATTCGACTCTCCAGGACAGCTGTGCTTCCCTCTGCTCCAGCGCTGGTGTTGAAATGCATGAAGTAGCCAGAATCTGTCAAAGTCAATGAGAAATGCACAGTAGAGGAGAGAGAAAGCAAAATTTTCCTGGCGTACTGGTATTATTAACACTGTATTGTAGTAACGCTAGAAGACATGGTCAAGTCAGGGTAAGGTAGATCCTGAACAAATCCTCAGACTGAGAACTGTTACCTGTTCACATTCTCTAGAGGCAGAACTGTTCTCCTTGCAACTTTTTTCCTCACTTGACTGTCTCTAGCAATTTATACTCAAAAGTATGGGCTTTTACTCTTTCCCCAGTGACAGTAATTCACAGTTGACTCTCTGGAGGACTGGTTTAAGCTCCCGAACTCACGAAGTTGTCTCTGACAGATTCAGAAACGACTTGATATATTCTCAATGAATTGTTCACTTGAGCCCTGATAATATACATAATTTCTAAACCCCAAGCCTTTCCAAAGACTTACTGAGCAATTATTCAGAAAAGCAGCAGTCTTTCTGGTGTGCCTGCACCATAGGTTAGAACATTTTATATAGATCTCCTGTCAGGATGTGACACTAAGACTAGAAAACAGATCAAAAGAGATGACATTCAATCTTCTTATATAAGCAGAAAATTGAATGTATCACATGATGTCCCTAAGTATGTAGATTTATGTTGCTTAGTTAAAAAATAAACTGCAATTTGACAACAAATAAACAGAGAACAAGGCCAAGATCAAAGTCAACTCACACGCCTCTGCAGAAAGTACTTCTCAGAGAGATAAGAAAAATCTTTTCTCATACCTTTGCATTCTCCCGTATTAGTGTGATCAGTATTCGGCCCAGAAGGAACCTGAGACAAACGCTGCCAATCGCTGTTATCGTCTGAACTTTGAATCATGCCACATACATTATCAAGTTCAAAATTGCACGTGTCCATGAAACTTAGGGAGGAGGCTGTAACATTTTAAAAAAAAAACCAGTTGTGAATCTCTATTACATGACATACATATACATTTCAATTTTGAAGGTCCAAAGCCAAGAGCAGAGAACAACTAAATGCAAACAACAAATAATCAGCAGCTTCAAATACCATCAATGTTCATAGGTATAATATTCAGGAACTCGAAGCATTTGCAAATTAACACTAACATTAATAAGATATTATCAGGACCACTCTGGGCACTTAACAAGCACAGGAGGGTGCCAGCCAATTATCATATCACATCTTTTATTTATAAAAGGAATGCTAATACCAGCCCCAACCCACCAACCTTCACACAGTCAAAAGGTCCTGAGACTTCCCATTCATTCCTCTGCTTTCTTTGGGCCAGTTCACACATGGCCACAGGTTTTGACAAAAGTTCACTAATGTATCAGCTGGAGTGCTTGTTTTGAAATATAGTAGAGCAGAAGTTACTTCACTGCAATAAGCAAACCTTGATTTTCAAAATGCTGAATTGAAAAAAACATTTGGCAAAGGTACATTTGGGACCAGTGGGTATCTCATCTCATACAAATTAAGGTGTCTTGCATATAACAAGTGAAAAATTAAGTGAAGGAAGACTACGCAGTTGAATAGGAAAGGGAAAACACTGTATGAAAAGTTTTTCTATCTCTAAAGCAAACCCTGGCTGGGTGAGGGAAGACACAGTCCAGGTTTATCCCTATTCTTAGATTTGCTTCTCATTGTACCTTGTCTGAGCTCTGTGTAACACCGGCCATGATTTGAAAACAGCTAAGTTAATAAAATGCTTCATGATTATTGCTTTTCAAACTACATATAAAATACTGTGACAGGTTTAAAGGTTTCATTGCATCACAAAAAGGACCTTGAGTATCAGAAAAATCAACCTCAATGGCACTTATGCTGTAGCTCAGGGAAGCACTTAAGTAGGAACTGCTGCCAAGTCAGTTGTACTGCTGCGGTATTTTTACTGTCCTCATAGAAAGCTAACAGTCCTCTAGAGGTTGCCAGGCTATCAGAAGTGTTGTATGACTGATACCTTTTAAGATACAGTGTTGGTATGATGATGTAAAAACCGAGAAAAGATTTTCACAGTAAATGCTGAGTGCTGGAGAAAGGAAAAAAAAAACCAACCAGCGAGGGTGTCAGTAAGAATGTAAGCAAAAATGGAGAAGTATTAGATGAAAGAACTCTTTGAAATCAAAATACAAAATAAAATATGAAGTCAATTTGCCCAAACATGAAAGCAGTAGCCTAACTATTTTAATTAGAAAGTGCTGGCCGGCGTGGAGTGGTGACCTGAACAACAGGAAGAGAGAAAAGCAAGACTCAGTAGCTTACAATGTATTTCTTAGGTTAATTAATGAAATAGGGGAAAGGGGCACTGCTTGAGAGAGGTTTTTAACTGCATCTGCACCAAAAGCCATATATTTTCTTGATATTTAGTGAAAGGCTGGGCTTGGAAGAAAATACATGGGGGATAAGTGCTGAGTCCTAACTTCCAGTGGCTGAGGGAAACCTCATGGTCAGTTCTGTTAAGCGGTATGCTAGAAAAGGAAAGTAAACTAGATCTAGTGTTATTGTATGGCCTGAAAGACAGTCCTGAAGAAGAGATCAGAACAGCACTAAAGTATCAGTCAGGATTTCTTATGCTGTGAGTTGTGTTTTTTCAATTTAAGAACAAGTTTCCTATTTTTAGTGCAATTTCCCAACCACACAGTCCTTTAGCAGAAATGCAGTGTAAACTTGTCCTTAAATCACGTTCAGCAACAGAAGTAATCTTTTGATTCCTCTGGGAGGATATCTGCCACCCAAACCATGTTTGGTGTTCTCAGTCTTTCCTCTAACTTGAAGGGATCAGCCTAGCAGCTGGGTGGGTGAGGGGTGGGACCTGTGAAGCACCCATCCTCCCAGGCACAGGGGCCACTTAGGCAAATGCTGGGTAATCTGAAGACCACTTATGGCTCTGTGAATATTGTGCACATTATATGAAGCCAAGGGACAGACTGGGGAGCAGGGCAGAACCTGATTGCACTGACAGGGTGGCAGTTTTGTCACTAATTTCAACATAGCTGAGGCTTATTTCACTCAGGGAAGATGCCTATGGGTTAAGAAAAAAGTTAAAATGTCGTGAAGTATTTATAAAATGCATGAGAATGATGGAAAGTATACAAGATTAATGGAGAGGAAGAAGGACCCCACTCACTGCTAAAGATATCCTTAGCTGTAAGCACTTGTATAACACCTAATTGACTGTGCATCAAGTGCTGGAAGCTAAGGCTGCGTGTAAGTGTATGCTCAGTTTAGACCCACATGAACAGAAATATTTTCATCAGAATCGTATGGTCATAGAAATGCATTGTTTTGATAAAACAGTTTGATTATTATTTAAGGTATCTGTAGAATGAGGCTTAAATATAATTGTAAACCAGTACTCGTTACTTGGGATACTGAGGCAGTGAAGTAGAAGATTTCATCTGAGTGCCAGGGCACATTTGATGCAATCACAATTACAGAATTAAATTCCAGTTTGGTAATAGAATTCTCTGTATTTCTCTGCCTCCTATTTTCACTCAACTTTCTAAAATAAATCACACGTGAGCAAAATAACTCTTTTGAGCACTTTTGAAAGAGACTGGGTTTGAAAGAATAAAAATTTTAAAAGCTCATATTTCCTTCATAACAGCATCTGTATCCTATTTACATGAATATGCACTCTGTCTCACAGATTGCATGAGAGCGGGGTAGATATCTTTTGCCACAGCAAAGATACTCATTTCTGCAGTGTCTGACAAAGAGCTGTGGAATAATGGGGGAAAAACCAAAAAGTTTTGTACAGAAGCACACATTTTAAAGAGTCACCCAAGGGATGAACAAGAATCAGCTGCTGAGTGAAGCTGTTTTTTAACTAAAGGTCAGATAAAATTGCACAGAATACTCTGCTAAGCAGCAGTGTTTCTGCAGGAGGGCTACATTATTTCTAGCTGTACCATTATTTCTGTTTTTTTTAACACAATTCACTTCTCCAAATATGTTAACATCTCTTTAACTTGTGCCTGGATGAGTCCAGCATGTATGTATCATCACCCTATTTCTTTCAAACGCCAGAAACAAAAAATTTAAAAGGAATGGAGAAATTTACAGCAATTGTACAGCCGGTTCAGTTTCTTGAGATCATAATCACTGAAATCCATTCGCTGTCCTATTACATCCATGAAGTCTGGTATGTTAGTGATGATGGTGGGTTCAGTTCCATTCCTGAACGCAGTTTGGCTATAGTGCATCACGGAAGTATAGTCATAGGGAACATTCAAGGAGTCTGTTGTTTTGTCATCATATTTGTTGAAATTATGATCTTTACCTAAATGGGAATAAAAGGAAAGACTGTTTGTTGCCCAAGAGGACCAAGTTTTGATGTACTGTCTTAAAGTGACAGAGAATCCATCAGATGCCCAAGCATTTTTCGTAGTCGTTTACTTGTACTTACTCTGTAAAACTATTTTATTTCTAGTCTAGTTATTTACTTTCCTCTTTCAGCCACTGGAACATAACATGATGACTTCTACTGGATGAAGAAAAGCTTTTTGCCACCTGAAATCTTTTCCCTGTGAAACTACCTGTAAACTTTGATGGGCTTGTGACACCCAAAAGTGGAGATACTCTTTCAGTACTCAAATTAATACAATTTGCAACTGTAATATCTCCCTGTTTCTAATCTGTATTCTCTGATGTTTAATTTCTGGTCATGTTAGCTCACAATAAACGAGTTAGAGTTGTTATCAGATAAGCTTCCAGAACTTAACTTTACAGGTATTTTCTGGAGTATGAGCAAAAAACCATTACTAGCTACCCAATGGAAGGTAAAGCTTTAAATGTTTTAAATTAGTCAAAATACAGTAAGTATATTCTGGTCAGTGTAAAAAAGCTGCAGCAGTTTCAAATAGCTAACAATAATGCAACTTGTCATTAAAGAGTCAGCGAAAGATAATGGAAATCAAATAAGAGAGTCTAAGTCATTTTCTGTAATATATACTTGCATATGCACCTGACTATTGATCATGACTAAATAAGAACGCATTAGATTTAACCACTATCTGTTTTTTTCAGTCTTCTGTGTGTACCTGTATTAGGAAAGCATCACGTCTGTGTATATAACTTTGTTTTGGAACTGCCCGAAAGTCACAGAGGACGATGGCAAGCTGAAGTGGCACAGACTGTCAGGCAAGGGTCCCGAGGAACCCTGTGCCAGCTCTCAGGCTTGTGCCAAATACGCTGACACTTATATTCACAAGCTGCATCGCCAAAGTAACCGCTCATGCAATGCGGACCCTGAAAGGGGTCCCTCTGGTCTGCACACCCTCTCTGCACTCTCTGCTGTCTCAGCTCTGCTGCCTGCATGGGCTGTAGCAGCTGGGGAGAAAGGACGACTGGTGTTTTCACTGGAGATTTTCTACTGGCTTTGGTCCCACTGGGTTTTTCAGAGTGGGATTTTTTTTCGATTCCTTTTGTTTTGTTAAGGGCTCCCAGAGTAACAGTGTTTTTAGAGCATTCATATAAACAAACTAAATTATTCTCTTCTGTTGCTCTGCTGTACAACATGTAGTATAACAGGACTCAGATCTCTAGTGAGGTCTCTGGGAACTGCTGTGGCACAAGGAATAACCACAGCAACAACAAATGAGGCTTTCTGTCCCAAAAACCTGTCACTTGATATTTAATTTATTGATATGCTGGCTTGGAAAACTAAGTCCATGTGAGCGAATAGTGTGACCACTGAAGGATGGCTGGAAGGGACATGCCACAGCTAAACCTCCTAAAACCAGAGCCTGAAAGGAAAAGGTGGGGAGTGACTGACCAGACTGAATCCTGTCCCAGACGATGGACACGTAGTCATCCCGGTCAGACCGTGACTGCTCATGCCAGAATCCCAGGGCGTGCAGGAACTCGTGCTGGATTGTCCCGATCCTGTCACAGTTGGCTCCGATGGAGAGCTCTTGCAACCCCTCTTGGTGGTTTCCCACGGAGGACCAGCAGCTAGCATTGAAATAAAATGAGAGAGGGCTCCATGAGATACATGCCATGCCCACGCCACGCAAACTCCAGAATCAGTCTGTTCAACAGGTATATTTTCAACTTCAGTGTTCAAGTTACATTTTGCTACAGAGAGCACTTTTTCATTGATCTGTTCCGTACCGGATCCTTTCCTCCCACATTTAGCTCTGTTTCGATGAACAAGCTGTTCCCCTGCTCTGGCTTTATTGTTTTTAATGGGTTTTCTTTAGCAGAAATACGTTGAGCTATTTGTGACAGAAGAAAACTGATGAGGATTTCATTGGTAATCTGGTAAACATTGAAGACTATGGACACATGATTTAGAGCAATTAAAGAATTGCTTATTAACAATTTTTAGCTGGACCACAGTATGTAACTGTGACTGCACCTGAGCCTGTCCCTGTTGTAAGGTAAACCAGGTTTACCTTCTGAAAGGTTGGCAGATTTGACAGTGCTTTTCACAAGCTCTTTTCTGTCTAGTTATTTGTGAGCTGCTACGCTAGAGCACTTGCTGCTGACACACGCTCACAAGGAAGAGCAAAACTGCAGCTGTGCTGGAAGTTTTTATTAAAGAATAAAAAAATTCAGTGAGCTATCTGCACAAGCCAATAAAATGGCACCCTGTGTCCACAAACTAGCAAGCAGAGAGAGTTACATTTAAATTGATATTTTATGCAGCAAATAAATCAACACTTACCCAATGAAGTCCATAAAGTTAATCGGGAGCAAAATATGCCATAGGATTTGCAGTCCTATCACCCCAGAAATTTAAAAACACAAGCATGCCATGCGCTTTCGAACCCTGTAACTTATTAGTGCAACATATTCCCCCGTATTTCTATTTGCACAAAGCAGCACAGGCCTTGGCTATCGATTACTCATTAAAATCACAGCATGAGACCTGGGAGGGAGTACATGTGGCATCCATGATTTCATGGGCTTCCCTTCAACAAGACCTCATACCAATTATGCAGCTTTTTCTGGTTGTGCAGAAGTCTAAGAAGTTCATCGCAGTTCTGGGTCCACCTCATACCAAGGCAGTTCCCTCTGGCTTCACATCTGCTGAGCAGAGCACAGCAGGCTACAGGCAGATCCAGGACACTTGGCAAAATTAGCATCCAAAGGCCGGGGGATGCAGCAGTGACACCATCACTCTGCAGTCGCAGAGGGAGTAAATACATGGTCTGTGTTGCCCAGCACTGAGAATCAAACTAGCTGAATGGGACAGGGCACTCCAGAGCAATGGGCACCTGGAGCCCCATGTTAGCAATGTCTTTAGGAGAGGAGAAAATGAGGGGAAAGTCACAGCTTCCCCAAGTGTGTGAGAGCCGTATCTCCCCTGATTCAATGCTTTCTGCATTGCTAGTTGCTCTATCAGAAGCTAGAGGAACAGGGAAGTACCTGCTCTGACTTCTTTTTGGAAGATGGGCTGTAAGTAGATATATGCCATCAGTAGTGATGATGCCATCTAGAAAGCCTGTTCTCTAAGAGCCAGCACTTACTTCAGACACATTTTTATACTGATGTCCTGCTAGTAAATAACTTCCCATCCTATCACAGATCACCAGTATCAGCACACAGACACTTTGACTTACCAGCATCAAGCTGATTAGCCAGGGATCTGTATTAATCCACTTCTGCATGGGTTCCCTTTGCTGTGTGCCACAGTGACAGAGATGAGGTGGACTCCTAGGAGACCTCCATGAAAACCTGATGTCCCATGTGGAAACACTAGAGATGGGGCTGATCTTCCCTGGTCTGCTAAGCATTTGACTCTACCACACCATGCAATTTTTCCTGCTGAATGAGTCCTGCTCTTCATAAGAAGAGTAGGCAGAAATGGCACATCCATTGCAGGATGCCATCCCAGCCTGTTCTGTGAGCTTTGCAGGCATCTGCCACATCTGGTGTTCCTGCATTTCCATAATTCACAAGCATCCCTCATGTATTTTGCTTAGCACACAGGCTGGAGTCAAGAAAAGGTCTTTAAATAGATCCACAGTCTAACCTCTGCTGCAGATGCATAGACCCAAATAAAGGGTGAGGTGAAAGGCTGTGTGCTAGAAAACTTTACATGCACCTCTACTCACTTAGTGTGATAAATATATATATATATATATATATATATATATATCTGTAAACATAATGCAGGCAGTAGCCAAGGCTTGGTGAATGGTAGATGAAGAATATGGACATGGAGAAGGCTCTTTGCAGGGGGGCTGAAGACACTGTGTGTATACATCAGAGACTACAAATGTATTTTTACACAGGGCAGCCCACATAACAAAATGGCAGCCAGCTTCTTTCGTGGCTGACTTCACTTGAATTCAAAAGGATAATCCAGATGGGGTCTTTATGGCCTGCTACAAATCTTTTTGACACAAAGTTCCCCCACCTTCCTCTGTCTGTTTTATAGATGTAACCAAGATTGGAAAGGCAAGATGATTTATCAACTTTTTCTTGGTGCAATAAAACTTTATACATCTGGCTGGTGTTGCCAGGGACTTTGTGCTCCTGTCTGCACTGTACCCTCTGGACTGAGGTCTTTAGTCTGCAGTTAGAGGAGTCCTACCTGATTAAAAAAAATAGTTAGGAACAGCAGAGTGGAAACGTGTTGGTTTATCCACCTTTCTCCTTGTCCCATTATATCAGAAGACCGGAACGGAGTGAAATGAAAGGCAGTTAATGCAGGGTCAGTCCTGATAATTTCTCTGTACTGCCCCAAGCTAGCTCACTGAAACTGGACAGCCGTTTTCAGGAGACTGCACCATTTAGCTCCAATCTTTTAAAAAGTGCTGTTGAGCATTAATTGTTCTACTGATGTGTCAGCTGAGATGATAGAAACATTTCAGGGCAAGCAACACACCAGGCAGTGAGGGCAAGATATGTTATCCCACTAGAGTGACTTGTCTTCATCACCATGACTCATCTATTTTTAATAGACATAGAAATGAAACATTGTGCAGAGACCTCTTACTTGCCATAGGCTAAACATTGTGGTTCCTTTTCAGGTACAATTATTAGCAAATTCAATGCATAGTTTATATGACGAAGGACTAAAAAATTTAGCTACATGAGTTTTCCATTTGGCTTAAAAAGCCAGAGTTGTTAGCACAGGAAAATGCATTGCTCCCTAAGTCTCCACTTATATATCTTTCAGGGTTGAGTTTCAATGTCATGTGCACAGCATGAAGAGTAGAAAATATAAAGAGCCAGAGTCTGAAGAAATTTTGAAACAATTATCTGCTACAAATATCTCAAAACAAGTCAAAGGGAAAGGGAAACATTTCTATTATCAGAAAATCTTTTCCAATTTATGAATGCATTCTCATACCGGGAGATGATTTTCTGAAAGAAAATTTCCTCACCAGGCTATCAAGCTTTCCCTGATCTTTTCTAACAGAGAAATGGTTCAGTATAGAGTGGAGAATATATTTATTCTTGTTGTATAGTTTTGACAGAGACTGTCTTAGAAAGGGAAGCAGCTGGGGCAATTTTGACTTCTTTACTGGAGTCTTATTTTGCAAAATTTAAGGTTGAATAGCATAATTACTCATCAAAAGAGGTAAATAAACTGAAACCTCTGTAAGTGCTGTGCAGCATTTAAAAATAACGCTGTTATATCTGAATGCTGGTGTGACATTGTTGAAATGCAATTCCATTTGTTATAGTTAAACAAATTCATTGTCCCACAGTTAGAACTACCATATTTCCGCTGGGATTTTTTTTACTAAAAACTAAGGTATACTGAGAATGACCATTTTAAAGTGACACTGCAGATATCCAAAAATCAGTCAAGAAAATAATTGGCTTGTTTATGATATCTTTTACCATGCCCAGAAAATTACCTCTTAAAGGACTTGATTACCTCTTATGTTTAAAAAAGTACCAGCAAGAAATTGTTTGTTACTACCTAGGTAATACCTGTTTTGGAAACTACTACAATTTCCAGTTAAAAAAAGACTGGAAAAACAGACACAACAAAAATACAAAATTATAATCAGATATATGAGTTTTAGAGTGAATACTGGCCATGAAAATAGCCTGTAGCCAAACAGGATGAGAGTTATTTTACGTTACTTCTCTTACCCACTTCCTTTGAAGACAGATATGTAATTCTTCTCCCCCTTCCAAGGTTTGAAGTCAATGCAGGTTTTTAGTCGATACTGTTCAAATGCCTTGAGGATGAGCCCCTTAGCATTCATTTCTGCAAAGCAAACAGTGTTCTTGTCAATACCGAGCCAATAGGTTTGTACTATTATCTGTATGGAGCGAGTCCTAAGGATGTGTCACTCCAGCAATCTTTGATTAAAATAAGCAGGACTTTTGCTGAATTAAGAGCTGGGTAGGGACCTAAAAACCATAAATTAGGCTGTTGTGAGATTGTATCTTCCTCTTGTTTTGTTTCCGTGTAATTTTTCTTTGGTACTTATGTATAAACTAGGACATGATAAGCATATAATACGTGATAGTGCATGGTTCTTAATTTTGTAAATTCTTTCATTTACTTTGCTGAGATTTGTGTGAGCAAGTATTAAACAAACAGGGAAAAAAGACATCAGATTTCACCTAGTGCAGACTGCAGGCTACAGATCTCTCACAGAACCTCTCCAGGACTTGAACTGCTAACATTATGTCTGGGTTATCTCCTCTAAGCAACTTGCATGGTTTCAACCCCTTCAGAGGTTTAGATCTGAATCTAAACTGTGGGTGGGTGATTTTTTTTTCTCCCACATTGTGTAGTAAGGGCACAATCTCCCCACTCAGTATACAGTAAGAACGCAAGCTCCCTGTCTCACCACTTGCCTCTGCTGTAAAGAGCCACAGCTGTGTGGATTTGAAGGGATGGAGACAAGCCATGACCTGTCCCTGGCCCCACAACAGGGGACTCAGCAATGTCCCATTGCAAACTGCATTGCCTACCAGAATGGAACTGGGCCCCTCAGTTCAAGAAAGATAAGGAATTACTGGAGAGAGTCCAGCAAAGGGCTACAAAGATGATCAGAGGCCTGGAGCATCTCTCTTAGGAGGAGAGGCTGAGAGAGCTGGGTCTGTTCAGCTTGGAGAAGAGAAGACTGAGAGGGGATCTTATCAACACTTACAAATACCTTAGGGGTGGGTATCAAGAGGAGGGGGCCAGACTCTTCTCAGTGGTGCCCAGTGACAGGACAAGGGGCAATGGGCACAAGCTGAAACATGGGAGGTTCCATCTGAATATGAGGAGGAACTTCTTTACTTTGTGGGTGACAGAGCACTGGAACAGGCTGCCCAGGGAGGTTGTGGAGTCTCCTTCTCTGGAGATATTCAAAACCCGCCTGGATGCAACCCTGTGTAACATGCTCTAGGTGAACCTGCTTTGGCAGGGGGTTGGACTAGATGATCTCCAGAGGTCCCTTCCAACCCTTAATCATTCTGTGATTCTGTGATTCTGTGAATGCCAGTTTGCCATCGGTGCTGTAGATGATGTAATGGCCAGGTAAGCTTTCTTGCTTTAAAAAGGTCTTCAGTGCCCTGTTTTTCTCCTTAGTACAGTTTCACATCTAAGACATATGCTTTTAAAATCAAATCAATCTGCTGAGCCATAACAATGACAGGTTAAGAACCATCCAAGAAAGGAGGTGAGAGCCAGCACCAACACCAAGACGATACACCCTGCTTGTGCATGACCAGGCCCAACCCTGCTGTGGGAAACGGCCTGCCCAAGACTCACGAGAGGAAAGGATGCCATAGTATCTTTATCAACCTGTATTTAGCATTTCAATCAACATGACATACAGACATTGTCAAGGGCAAATACTGTACCCAAGCTATCATCAAGGACGTAGGGGATAACGTGGGGCCACAAATAATTGTCACCAATGATGGAGTTTCGTTCCTGCATATGAGAAAGAAAACAAGTATGCAGTCCTCAGTAAAAAGTGATTTAGGATCAGGGACTACAACAATGCTAAAGCAAAGCATGTCTCCTACAAGTCCATGTAAGACATAAGAAATCAAAGAAGAGCTCAAAAACTTTGGAAGATCACCCAGACGTCTAAGGCTTTGATTTTAAATCCCTTCACTCCCTTCTACCAGTGTCTCCAACTTCTGCAGCACTTTCTCCATACAAATTACCTGAGATTTTGATGCATGTGTGAGGAGACCTTCAGCTCCTGTGGGAAGCATTAAGATATAAAGTCCTGAAAACTGCACACAGATTAATAATTCTGTAATTTTTCATAACACAAGGGTTTGTTCCTGGGCCCTTAGCAAGTGCTTTCCTTGTCTCCCCTGATACGCCCAAGCCAAAGCAGTTCACCAAAAGGGAGAGTAAAACACTACTGACTTTCAGGAGTACAAGACGCTTTTGGGATTTCTACTAGGAGATGTAACTTGTTATGTAATAAGGTTTTTTTAATTGATCAGATAGAGATACTGGACAGATGCTTTAAAATGTGGTATTACAGATCTAATTTTTTCATTGGTTTTAGAGAATCTACTTACATGATGAAGGCTTTGCAACACCAGTCTGTAAATTTAATTGGCTCATAATACATATTGTGATGATAAATTAAGAATCTTTTATATGAACCTGTCTGGATGTGATCAGTGCTTCTGCAAATATAAAAACCACAGTAAAGGAAACAAGAAGCTAATAATATTGATCTAATGGCTAAACCGACCTTATTCTGGATAATGTTTCTGCAAATGCACTTGACTCTTTCGCTGTCTATGACTTTTGGTAGAAATCTATTCCCAAACATTTTCAGTTTATTGTTACATAAATAGCATTTATTGTTAGTAGGAGCAGGATGCATCAATCATTTTCATGTCAGTGATAATTTACATCACATAAGTCAATGGCACATTTCTGATTTTATATTTTATATTTGAACTCACCCCGTCAAGTTTGATGTCTCCCTCAAAAAGGTCTAGTCCTAAAGCTAAAGGGAAGAGGAGATTAACATTCAGTTATTTTATTGATTTGTTACTACCGTAATGAAAATCATCAAAAAAATTAAAAGACAAACTGAATTTTTAAAAAACCTTCATTGATGTCAAAGATGTCTTGATCAATTCCTCCATCTACATCTATTTCTGAAAAATAAAAAGATAACTGAGGTAAGACAGTAGCCCTTGCTGTTGTCTTTATGAAGTGTGAAAATTAATGCAATAACAATAACAGTAATTATAAATCTGTGTCTGTCCCAGCGATGTTTATGAGCAGCTGTTTTTGTTGACTGCCTCCCATGCATACAAATAGATCTCTAAACAGAACTCACCAGTTGTCTCCGAAGCAGGCTGGGGAGGGGGAAGAAAAAAAAAGATATTATTAGAAAGGCACATAATGAAATGCAGCTCGCATTACTCTCTCAACAGTATTAGAGATACGATTTAAACTTAACTGACAGCACTTAGTGCGTGGCTTTGTATTGGATTGACTGGACCCACTGCCTTCTCATTTGACTGGAAATGTTTATTTTCTTATGTGCTGGTTTTGTGTTCTCCCCACTTCAGGTTGCCCAACGAGTAACTCGCCCAGTATTGCTTCCATGAAGTTTTCACAACTGTTTTTCTCTCACAACTCAGGCAGTGCCTAATGGTCTTTCACAAATGGGAAAAAAGAGCCTATTATTTCTATCAAATCGAGTATCACTACTAGTCAGGTGCTGTACAGAACCTACGGAAGCTATGCTTAACTTTCCATCGTAAAGCTGAAGATGGGGGAATAGAATGAGCTGTCCAGCATCACGCAGCAAATATTTGGAGGACTGGGTACAGGGTCCAGGTCACCTCAGCCCCAGATCAGTGCCTTAGCTGGTCTCTTTACCTCAGCAATACAAACTCAAAGGCTGTTTCTGCAATGTGCAAAATCCAAGTTCCATACTGGAGTAAGACCATAATGAGATATACATAACACACTTTTCCTTGCCATAACATGCCCATAGAATATAATCTATAGTCTTTTATTGGACTAGACACTTCATTTTGGACTGGTTTGGACATACTTGACATAATATTACACAACCATTTCTCACATAGTGAGTAAAATAATGAACAGCCTTTCTAAGCAATTGTTGCTGGGTGGGTTTTCTTTTTTTCTCACCAGAGTCTTGCATTCGTATGTTTTAAATGAAGTTCACAAACTGAAGGTAAAAAACACCCTTAAATTCTAAGCTCTGACAATATAGGTTACAGATATAGCAAATGGTAAGATATAACAGCAATTCTGCAAAGGAGGGTGGGATTTTTACTTTTATTTTTACTATAGTTCCCCCTCCCAACTGTTTTTCTTTCTCCATGTAAATACTTCGTTATCTTTCATACATGCAATTTTGCTTGTAGGACTTTTTTTTTCAGTGTGATAAGCACCTGCAACCTCCATTAAAAGCAATGAAGAGTACAAGATCAGAATGTTGAAAACCAGCAAAAATCAAGTCTATGCAGTGCACAAAAATATTAATTTTGGTAATTTCTACCATCTATAGGACAGATAAGAAAATAGTATGGCCAGAATATTCAACATGTTCTTCTAGACCTGACTCTAGGGACATAATGATGGGAACAGTTTTGAGGGCAAACATAACTTTGTGCCCTAAAACTGATGGCATTCATACAAAAACTTTAACCAAATGCAGAAAAATATAACTTCAATGAAATTTCTTCATTTGGAAAAGGTTCAGCAAGAAAGCTTTAAAATTGTCAGAATGTCCTATTTTAGCTTTTTAATGAAATATTAATTTTCAATCTGAAATTACTGCCTTGTGAAAACTTCAGCAAATGGCAGGAAAAAATATTGTAAATACAAAAGCCTGAAATCTCATTTTATCATTTTGATTCACCTGAACTAAAATTAATTCAAACTGTTGCTTCACAGTTTTTATCAGGTTTTGATAATTTATTCTGATTGCCTAAGAGGGGAAAACCATTTTTTTTTAACCAAGTAGAGACTGTAATTTATAGGTTTAAGAGAGATAATGCCTAACTGGTATGAGCTGGCATGATCAAATGCTTAATATCTAAATGCTATATAAACAGGCAAAGTTTTTAATCAACTTCTGCCGCTGCTTCTTCATTTTCTTAATGAAAACTACCATCCACATATGTCCTTGCCCAGTCTAAATGTAGGATTTTGACCTTGAAGTGTTGGTTACAAAAAACATTGAGTAGAATCTGTTTCTTGACCCAATTTCTCCTGAAACGACCCTGTTTCAATACTTCACGGTTTTAGGTTGTTTCAAAATTTGGTAGATTTTAAGACACCTGACTCTCAAAAACCTGGTGTCATTGTGGGAAAGTGACCGAGACCATCGAAAAACTGTTTCTGGAGTTGGGCAGATGCAAATGCTGAAGGATTGATTTTAATCTCACATTTCACTGAGTTAACTGGTATTATTCAGGTTTACACTGATACATGAGAAGTAAGGATGGGGACTTCAGAAAAAAGAATAAGCTTGTAACTGTATACAGGTACAGTTTAATAAACCAAAATATCTTTTCCAAAGAAATCATCCATAAATCTGCAACATCAACAGACTCCTCTTACATTCTGAAGTTTTATTGCACACATATCCTCTCATTGCATTTTGTTATCGCTGGATATGCATGAGACAGTATCCAGTCCACGTATTCAAGTTTTGAAATGAAAGCGTGACTTTTAAAATAAGTTGAAAGTACACAGGCAAAGTGTGTAACAAGCATTTTGAAGATTTCATTTGCTTTTAAACTCCCCCTCTCACACAGATTTCTAGCTAACATGGAAGAAAAAAAAGACAAGTAAAGCCTGCAATATTCAAAAATTAAAATCACATTATTGTCTTTTCTGTTAAAGATCGTTGTTAGAGGAGAAGAATCATACTTATATACGTTGAATGCTCTTTTAACAATTAATGGAGTGTAAAATGTTTCTACAGTTTCAATAATTATAAACTACAATATACCCATATTGACTAATCAGAAAGCATAACTGTGCTAAAGGTAAAAACTGGCTATCTCATGGAAAAGCTCCTGTATCAGCAGCAAAAGCTCACAAACTGAAATCAATGTAGCTAAGTCCAGCAGCACTTTTGGTGCATAAAGTAAAATGTGAGCCCATGGCTGAAGAATACCAAATTCAGCAATTGACTGAAATCCGGGCTGGTCCTCAGTGTCTGAAAACTGTCACTGAATGTTTTATGCTGAAGGAATCCCCTTCATCATTCCTTTCCATTTCCTTCTCAAAAAAAAATATGTCTTTATTCCTGTGAATCTTAACAGCAAAATACTTGTTTTCAAAAGGTGTATGTCTGTGTACGAGTATTACTCATTTGAGTAGCAACAGCTTTGGTCTCAATACCAGCCTGGCAACTGAGACCTATAAGATGCATTTCTAGTCTCTGAAAGTTTTGTAAATGAATAACAGATTCACAGTTCACAGTCACATACAGAGGAAGGTTATATTACCTGTGGTGTACCAAAGAGGACTCTAATTTAATCTAATCAATGCTACTTTTAAATCTACATACAGAACAAAAGTTCTGAACATTTATATTAGTCCCTAACTTTGTCAAACAACATGGATTATGTGAATTAAGTTACATTAAAGGTAGGTCAAATGATGGCTGTGAGCACATTTAACTGGCAAATAATTCAAGTGCATCTTGAATGGGTGGGAAACATCTCACCTATTTTAATCATGTGAAAACTAGGTAAGTAGACTCACTCAGTAATCAGTGGAGAAACAAATGCGTAATTGCATACATAATCCATCTGCCCCTAAAATAGGTATGGCACCACCATGATGCCCTGGCATCTCCAGAAGATGATCCACCTCACCTAGGTTGGACATCTATTTAAGGATGCGATAAATCACCCCATGAATATTTCCCTGTCTCACCATGAATTTCAGATGGAGTATAGTCAACCAGTTTAGATGAGACACCCTAACTTATCAGTGTTTTCTCCAGACTATATAACTTCTAGTATCGTCATCCAGAAATACAAAAGAAGCTCTTCCTGGCCATAAGCCACATGGAAATGAAATAATTAGCCCTGGTCAATAACCAGAAGCCCCTGATCAGGACCTGGTTATTAGGAGTCAGTTCGATGTGTGATAGCTTGTAGATATTAGTAGCACCCTGCATCACCTACTACATGCTTTATCAAAGCATGTAGAGGAATATAAACAAGGCTGAGACTTGGGTTTCCAAAAGGTTGGGAACAGAGGAACAGGTAGTCATGATGGGCCGTGGAAATACAAAGGAAGTGTGGGGTTGGGGTAGTGGGGGATACAGGAGGACTATGGGAAAGTTGGGGACATGAGGTTGAGCTCTTGACTTAGGGAGATGTATGAGCATGTGTTTGTGGAGAGGAAGAGGATACGACAGCCACAGTGAGATGTTGGAGCTGGATTCATAGAATTGACAGTTAAGTTGCATAACTTAAAATAGATAACCTTATTCCACTTAAGTAATGTCACAATAAGTAATACCTTACTCTGTAGATTACCCTGAAGCAATGAATAGCTGAAAGGAACTTTCAACAACCTACCTTTTTTTTTCCTCCGAACTAATTATTTTGGCATTAAATAGTTCAATTGGATTAGGGGAATAGTCATTAAAAAGCATATCCAGTGGCTACAAAGGCATCAATTTCAATATCAAATATATTGTGTTAGCACAAAAAAGAAAAATCTTATTTCCATTCAAATATGGAGTAGCAAAATAAATTTTAATACTTGATTCTAACTCCAGATTTGCTGTTCTGGTAACATTACTTTGTATACTAGTGGACATTTTGCTTAGATGGGGAATGCAAGGTAACCTCTTCCCATGTATAGCCAGGGCTATTAAAAATAGCAGCACCAAGACCCTGAGGAAACAGAAATCTTTCTCTCTTCCATGCAGATGACAACAGAATTCTTATGTTGCAAAAGCAACATACTTAAGTCTTTTCCTCTCAAACTCATTTAAGCTGCATTGCTTACTTGATCAGATAAAGAATATGCATTCTTTGTTTTCTTACCTGACTCCAGACCACCTGAAGAAGAAGCCAAGTTAGGAGCGCAGGCACAGAAAACCAGCCCATGTTGCTATCCAGTCAGCAGATGCAGGGACAGAATCTCAGACCAACTTGGTATTTAAGATAGTAAATACCATAAATCAAAACCTTTGTCCTTTCATCAACTATTAACTTACATACCTTTTTTTGTCCAGCAATCAAAGTCCATCATTACTATATTACAATAACTAATGTACACTTTAATTATTTTTAAGCATTGCTATGAGAAAAAGTATTGGACACAAACTGAAATACAGGATTGAAATAGACACAAGGAAATGGAAGTACAGAGGAAATGGACACATTGAAATACAGGAAATTCCACTTAAATATAAGAAAACCTTTTTTTATTCTAAGGGTTTTGAAGCACTGGGACAAGTTGCCCAGAGAAGCTGTGGAGTCTCTATCCTTGGAGACAGTCAAAATCCAACCAGACACATCCCTGAGCAACACGATGCAGGAGACTCTGCTGCAAGCAGGGGGATTGGACTAGGCAGTTTCCAGAGGTACCTTCCCACCTCAACCATCCTGTGAGTCAGTGAATAAAGCTGGCACTTCTGAACAACTGAAAGCTAGCAAGGCTCTCGGCAGGTAAATTAATAAATACATAGTTTTTGACAGAAAGTGAAAACGAGAAATATGTGCACCTAAAAAAAATCTGTCAGCAACATAAATTCAGTATCTTGCTTTTAGAAAAGGCAATGCCATTTCTATTGTTGATGAATGTGAAACACTGCATTTGTCAGTAAATCATATCATGGTATTCTTCCGGACTATTTAAAAATTCCATACAAAATAATTTTTTAAATGTCAGTACCATTGTACTATCACCACTGTGTGTTACTCTTTGGAGTTTTAGTTGCTTCCAACTTCAGTCATCTCTTCTACTTACTAGCTGTCAGAGAGTGCTGAAATTGCCAGTTTCTTCTTGCGCTTAAACTGAAGGTACTCGTGGTAATTGTATGATCAGACTTGGCTAACATTTCAGTTTCCCAGACCAGCTACTGGGTTAGAGCATCATAAAAACTAAAAATGGTGTTTAGATTTTGTATTGTAAATACAGACTCCCAAACGATTATATCAAAATTAATAACATTTCTCATACTATTTCAAGTATCAGAGCTGATAAGAAAGAACGGGTTGATCCTAAGTGATGAGGACAGCTGAGCAATTTCTTGCTGCTCAGATCCATGCTTATTTCATTGCCGATCCACTGAGAAGTGGCAGTTGTGGATGTTGTTCTTATAACGTTAGTTTTTTCAACCAAAGTAACAATAAGTACTGTAATTCTCAACCCACCAATAACGATGGTGTCAATTGTTCTCAAATCAGTGATGTCTGGAAGGTTGAAAAGCTCTTTTGTCAAGACTTCTGTAAGTTTGGCAGCCCTTGAATTCTGCACACTGTCATCTCCAGGTTAGATTGGCTATGTCCACAGTAACAAGTACTTCCACCCAACTAGAACAGATCCATACATTAAAACATGGTGTTAAGAACGCTGGCATCTATGCTGTACATGTGTCAGGGTTTTACTTCAGACTGGCTCTGATGTGATCCCAAGGATGGACATCAGTGTGGCAATTGGACTGCATTAGGCAGGGATCTGAAGAATATATTCTGGTTTAGTTTCAAACCAAAAGAATTCAGTTTGGACCCTCCAAAACTGCTCTGTGATGTGAACTAAAGCATGGTAAGTGGGAATGATGATGATACTTGCTTAAAAAATACACTCCTGATCAAAACTAAAAGACTAGCGTAGCTGCACCTGTTATTCCTTGATTACAGTACCTTACAAGTGTTTTCTTGAGATGGTGTAATATGATGAACTCGAAACAGCACATTTTTTGGTCTTACTACTTCGTGTTGGAAGAAAGTCTAAAAGCCTGTTTTTCTACTTCTTTGGTCCCTTTTACGTGCAAATAATCAAGACAATCTGCTCTCTGTTCCCGCGTTCCCACGTCTAAGATGCATCAACCAGCACTGAGATCTCACACCAACCTCTTCACAATAGGAGATAAGAGGATGATTTTCCTGCGACAAAGAAGGGCTGTATGAATCTCTGTGTCATGACCATCGCTGCTCTCAGGACTGGCTAAAAAGTGAGTTACCCAAAGAAAACACTAGAAAGTGTTGGAATTGGCACAGAGTGACACCAAACAGAGAAGGCATTGAAGTTATATGCTAACCCTGCATTGTAAAATACAGTCCCTATACACGTTTTTCCTCCAATTCACACTGCTTTTTAATTAATTAAACTCAGAGTTCTGACACCTCAACCAGTCGTCAGGTATAATAATACAAGACATAACAGAAAATTAAACAATATATGAACAACAATGTCAGGACTTTTAATGCAGAAGTTCTTGGCAGAAATTTCAGTGTCACCCATGAAGTAGCTAAATGGTTTTTTAACACATGTTGAGGAGAAAGTAATAAATAGAGGGGCAGTCTTAAGGAAGTTTTTTTTTCTGTCTAATCATGGATAGACCTTTTCTACAGAGCTTATCTACTTTTGCAACCACATTCTCTACAATGACAAACATCTTGCTTTATCACTGACTTACTGTTTATGTTCAGGCAATATATCTACCCCGTATTTTCCTTAAGGGTTTTGCTACGTGAATCCTTGCATTTTTCTTTGAAGATGAAAAGCACTATAGCCATATCATACTTCTAAGACCAAGGCCCACAGTAAGAAATAACTGAGTATTACTAGAGATGAATTCATAAAGGATAGTGCAACTTATTTGAATAGATGATGTGCATTTTCAGATGTATAAAAAGAATGGCTGTCTTAGGTCTTGTCTTTATTCTACAGTTGTTTGGCATATAACAGCCAAAAGTAACGCACATTTTATTTCCATTACCATTTTGATCTACAGGTAGAGTCCATCAGTGTCCTGACCACAAACTCTTTATTTGAGAAAAAGTAAAAACATCAAACACAAAGCAGGAGGAGCAGGTCGTTAGTTGCTTGATTGCTTTTTCCTTTCTTGCAATTCTTTGCCTTGAACATGTTTCACAACTTTTATGGGTGCTAAGCTATCTAATGAGCCCTGAGTAACCATAAGAGACACCTGCAAAATCTGAGCTTTTGCCAGTCAATTACATTTCTTTCCCCATAGACCCACATGCTCCTGTGCTGCTAGTAGAAGCAACGAAAAGGAAAGACATCAGAACATGCTGTGGAGCTTGCTGCAGATCTATTGCAGTGACCGCTTGGATCTCCTGCTGAGTTCACTTTGCTAGCACCAGACAGATGGGGAGCATCGCGGAGCAGACCACGTGTTCCCTTGGACAGGCACCCTCTCTTTGTGTCTGCCCAGTCGCACTGTTGCCGGCGAGAACTACTGCAGCACAGGTAATGGTAACACCGCAGTGCTTATCCCGCTGCCTTGCTGCAGAAGAAGGAACATTCATCAGGCATTGTCCAGTGCAGATGGACTAAAGCAACACCTGCTTTAGTCTTCTTCGTAAAGCTGCTTCTGCAGATAATAATCTGGGAAGAGACAGTAATGGGGGCAGAGAGATTGGAAAAAATAAGTGAAGTGCAGGAGAGCAAGAATGCTCTTTTTGAAAGACACAGGAAATTAATTTCAAAATGCAATGTCAGCTAACTACAGAGAACCACAAAAACAATTAAAAATAGCTCTATACAGACAGATATTTTGTAGCATTTTTGGTAGGTAGTTTCCTGTTTGAATAGTTTTGTTGATCATCTGTGTTTCAGCACAGATGCTTTGATAATGTTGCGATCAGTATACTGCCCAGTGAACAGCTGTGATTCATGATTGCTTGTTGACATCTCCGTGGAACCTGACTGATCATGAGTTCCAATGTCAACTGCAAGTGATATGAATTCATTAAATAATCTTGAAAAGTGTTAGCTTGTAGAGCATTATGTAGCTCACTTAGCAGTGCTTATAGACCAAATGTTAAAGAGAAGGAGGATATTCAAATGGTGTATTATTCTCAGGGGATCGTTCCCTGCCCTGTCTCAAACTTTCTGCATTATCTTGCACAAATTAGTTTAACTTTTTCAGTTAATCTCCCAAATGGGGATAACACTGCAATAGTATCTCCCTGGCTGATAAGGCAAAAGCACCAATGAAGATAAGGGCTGTCAGATAAACCTGCAAGATAAGAGACTCTCAGTCAAATCCAAAATGTTTCGAGTTGAAAATCTAAGTGTTTCCAGTTAGAAAACTCCAATGTTTACAAACCTAGCAGGTGTCATACAGAATATAATGTAAGAAAGTGAAAATTAAAACAGATATCAAATACAAGTGTTCCATCTTCTTGCAGAGGAGCAAACAAGACGTGCTTGCTTTGATTAAGAGCTATCAAGAAAATGAAACAGACCTTCAGTGTCCTCCCACTGCTTAGCTACAGGTAAATTAAAAAGCAGGGTTAAAAACCAAACAGCAGAAGCTTGGGTGTATAACATTGCACCCCTTACTGCCCACTGCCACTTCAGACATGTACTTCAACCATTATCTTTGCTTTTGTGTGAGAAAACAATCTTTCATAAATTAATTAATTACTCATACAGGATTTGATCTGTTCCCCTTTCCCGAGAATCTGAATCATGTCTGATATTTTTACATAAGTATATTTTATGATAAATATGAATCAGATTACAGTGTGAAACGAACTGTGACTGGTATGTGGCTACTAAAGTGGCTGTAGCTGGCCACTAAGTACCATGCCACTACAGCGGCATACTCCAGGGGTACATAGTTTTCTCTCAGACGATGGAACATGAGCTTTAGCTGGGAGAATTTCTCTCTTCATTCCAGAGGCCTGTAGCAACCCCAAACTATTGTTTGTCCAGAAGAGAACCACTTAGAAGACCTAAGTAACATGAAGGGATATTGAAGCATACCTGTACTTGGCCCCAGGCAGACCTCCTCACCGCAGCAGTTGGGAAATGGAATTCGCGAGGTCGTTGGCATGTGTGCCATGTCAGAAAGCAAGTCAAAAATCAGCAACAGCCCTATGGCTCCTTACCTCAGAATGTGACAGTCCTCAGATGCCCCCGTGTGATTCCCATGCGCACTACAACACTTTCGTTTTAAAGACGACCCCCTAAAGTACGCCTGTGGGGAAGGATGGGACTTGCAAGTAAATGGAGTTGGCGTGAACACGTTACATTTTATGTTCACTCGTGAACTGGGGTGACTCAGTTCTTCCCAGAGTGGAGTCCTGGGGGAACACAGCTTACTTGCCACAGGTGGTAAAGCACACGAGTAAATCTGTAAGCTTGAGGTTTTAAAGTAAATTAGAAATATTCTTTCTGTAGATTGGAATGATCCCAGTCACTCTCTTAACCCCTACAACATATAAAAGATTTATTACATTTTATGAAACATCTGGATAGAAACCCCATATCTAAAAGTGTCTCAGAGTACAACTACTTAGTGAATTAGCATCCTTAAATACCATACATATTGAGAGACAACCCAGAAATATTCAGTGCCCTCTTGTGGTTTGATTTATGAAAGAAGAAAAATTCGTAAGAGAAACTACTGAAGTTTGAAGAGAGTCACAACTGAGATTGCAAATAAACCACACCTGCAGTTACATTACTGCCACAACCATTACCCTGGGGAAAAAAGCCACCATCTTCCTACTGTCTTCTGTCCATACCTGCAAAAACAGAGAACCTAATGCAAGGCTTTCTAAAATATAAGTGCCTATTCCTGTTAAAGAGCAGGTCTGCATGAGATGTTTTTGATTTTAAACATCATCCTGGTCAATCCAATCCAAAAAAAATACTCTCCCACAAAGAAAACAACAAAGTGAATGCTTCTAGCATTCAAAAAAAAAATCTGACCGGTAAGATGTTCAGATTCTTTCAAACTGCAAGCACATTATGAGAAATATAAACTCCTTCAGCCATAGAAATAAACATGGCAGGCGAACTCTGGAAGTTATTGATGTTAAGTTTCTTAGTTACTCTATTTACCCCTAAGGCTTACATCATCCCCCAGATACTGAGGGCACAGCCAGAAGAGCTTATAGAACATACGGAATATGAGACAACACTTGGTAGCTAAGTAATATAACCATAGCTATTTAATTGCTGATTACTTTAAAAGACAGAAAGGGGAGTGGCAGGAAAACAGACGGGGTAAACATGAGAATTGCTGTAGGGAAATGGATACAGAGGGGAAAAAAAGAGACAGAAACACATGAGTAGAGAAAGATTAGAAAGTAATAGCAAGGAACACTTTTCTTAGTGACTAAGCGTCCTCATAAGCTTAAGCAAGTTCATAAAAACAGTATTCTGTCACTAAGCCCTGGGAAATGAGCTGCAGCTTCATGGAGCTGAGCATTTAAGGCAAAGAGTTAAAAAGGAATTGGATGCTTTCCACAGAATGCATTTGGTAGTGATGACTTTTGTTTCCCCGCCAATTTCCTAACAGCTTGGGGGGTGGTGGGGCAATAAACATAAAATTTACTTTTCTAGCTCTTTCCTGACCATGTCCACAAAAATAGATATATGACTGGGGGAGGCAGGCAGGGGAAGAAAAAAGTTAAAAGAAAGTGCTACAGATAGAATAAGGCTGGCTAGGGCTGGGAAATTAAGAGGTGAAAACAGCTCCTTCCACAAGCAGACCTACAGTTTGAGAATAAGAAACAGTACAGACCTACTTTACTCATGAAAAAAAAAAAAAAAAACATGCTTTGACCCTAGTAAAGAGTCTGGTAATTCAATGGGAAGTGGCCATTGTAACACTATTGAAAAGCCTTCTCATACTAGAGGCCCTGGATTTTACCTCCTACATGTTTTCAAACATACCCACAACAGGACACAAAAGAAACCAGGTATCTAGAGCAAGTTTAAATGCACGCTGTTCTGAGAACAGACTATGTAGTGTTTGTGCCCTTTCATTGCTAGTTTCTCCAATTCTAAAAGAACCCTGAAGATGCTTTTGTCAGATATTCTTGTAGCTCTGCTTGCCTGCAATAAAACAACCTTGGCTGCCATGTTCTGCAGTCATTTCACAAATAAAAAGAGGGACCCAGGAATGCTTCCCAAATACAGAAAACCTTCTAGCCCAGACTACCTGCCAGAAGACAACCTGGGTGCACAAAAGTCCCCCTCTCTCCCTGGGAATGAAGCCCTGGCTTAGGACTGGAGCAGGACAAAAAGTTCTGCAGAGCTCACGTATCCTATAACCAACACACTGCCAGTAAGAATTAAACACATTGAGTGCATTCTCTCTAAATAATGAAATATGCATTGCTATAGTAAAAGAAAATTAAATGGAATCTCTAACAAAGGGCTTATAACCAGATTTAGGAGATAGAACAATCCATTTAGAGCTCAGAAAACTAAGTTCTAATGGGAAAGAACAATAAACTAATAAAATGTAAATTTACATATTTTTGCTACATTTCCACCATTCAAAATGACATGAACTCAATTTCATAACCATATTATCACCTGTATGTCCTTAGAATATAAAAGCACAAAAAAATAGCCACAGGGTTTTTCAGCTCAGAAATACAGGGCAGAAAGATAAATCATCCAGATGCCACCTTGCTGGTCCAATAATGTAGCCAGCCCAAACTTATTGACAATTCTTTCCTCAGAAAAAAAATAACTCTTCTTAGTAAATCTACCCTTAAATAACAAGGTTTTGCTATTGGCTCCAAGTGTTACATATCTCTTTTTCTCTCCTTTTAGAGGTCATTTCTCTATTAACACCGCATAGGATAGCAACATATGAACACGGGAGGCAGAAAAGACGCATGAATGAGTTTTGTCCAATCTATCATCTTTCCTGATCAAGAAAAAATCTGGAGATGTGATATAAGTAACTTGTGAGCTCATGAACGGATCATGAGCTCCAACTTGTTGGTTCCAGCAGCATACTAACCATTCTAATCATTCAAAGTGTGAAGGCATACAACTGACCGTGTACTTAAATTTAGAAAGCATCTGGAAAGGAAGAAGTAGCATCAAGGGGACTGATCATCTTTATTATGCAACAAAGAGACAAACAGAAAATAAAATACTTTAATAGGAGAAAAAAATAGAAGGTACAATTCAAACATAATATACCATATTGAAACCATACTCAACGCAACGTGAACATAAAAACATCGCTAAACAGCAGTCTTGCAGTAAAGATTGTATGTTTCGAGTACAAGCATCACCCATCACAAATACACAGCTTTTTGCGTATGTCTGAGTTTCAGTGAGAAAGACCATGACCAGCAGCAGCATATTTAAAAAGATTGTTTCATTTTCGTTAAACACTTACCTAGTGAATGTATTGGATGCAATCTCTTAATATTAAAAGTATAAAATCTTAAGTAAGGCAGCACCTGCCAATACAGATTTTAACATAGGCAAATAAAGAGAATAAACATTTTGCAAGGTTTTTTTATATTGCATTTATACGCATTTGTTGCTTTAAAATGTGCATTCAAGTCTCTCAACATTTAAACATGACTAAAATGCTCAGCAACTATGCATTAAGTGACAACTAATTATTGCTATAGAAAAATTTGTTTCCCAGAGTTTTAAAATAGATGTCATTTCATTTGTAATTCTCAAGATATCTTCAAGTAACAGAAATAACCAGTTCCAGTGTCCATGAGGCATTCTGAATCTGTATTGGCTGTAGGCATTTATTGCCAGATCATATAAATATTTTATTGAATCTAAAAAAGTTAACTAAACTTACATATAACTATTACATTCCTTAGGAAATGTATGTCATAATAAAATCACTGTGGTATGCATTTTTGTTTTAAAAAGCTAAAACTTTAGCATCAGGCTACTTTGAAATTCCTTTCTGTCTAAGGGCACTATTTCATAGTTGGCTTTATAGAGGAAAGGAGAAAGTGAAAAATCCAAACCTTTTCAGCTGGATCAGTGAACCACTCCAAATCAGTATGTGGTCACACAAGCACTAGAGCTGACAGACAAGTGAGAATACACAGAGAAGAGTATGAGGGGCAAACAGGGAAGTTGAAGCACGAGATCAAAGCGTGGCCTGCTGCCAAAATACCGTATTAAGCCAGGAACAAAATGCAAGACATGTTAAGTTGTTTAAAAAAGGATATAACCTTTAGACATTTCTGAAATAGAGTTTTCTCTGTATTTTAGCCAGCTATGCCTTCAGTAATGTTTTACACTCTTAAAAAATAGAAATGTCAAGTTATAGTGTACAGTGTTTTAGTTCCAACACTCAACGTACTAGAACTAAGATTCAGTTCTGAAATCCATTACATTGCAGAATGAGGCATTTCAACCTTACCAGTCTTGGAATATGAAACATCCCAGTATTTAAAGAATAATCAAAACCTCTATTTAGAGAGCAAATGGGAGCCAGGGCACAAGAAACAGATTGTACTTCAGCTGCACAACTGATACTATTACACATAAATCACCAACTAGACTAGGAAAATTACTGGGCATGTTTTCCACCATGTATAGAATACCCATTAAGAACAACAGTTTGACAATGGGTGATGGCGACACAGGATGAAGAGTCAGTCTTAAAAGATATACATTCAGAATTCTATTTAAATCTCCAAAATGTAAGCTGTGCAGCTTGCTTTCCCCTTCTCCCTATTAGTATTAAATAAAAGACCTCAAAGTTCTTTCACAAATGGATTTTCCATTTAAATTCAAAATTGCATTACTGCTCTATTTTCTCCAATTTTAATGATGGTCTTGCTGGGAATGTGGAAATCTAGAACAGGAACTCTTAAAATATGTTGGTAACTATTTTAGAGCAAGTTTTTCTTCTCAACAGAGCAACAGTTTTTTCAAGTCTTTGGATGCAGGAGATGTCCAAGTTCTAAACAGCCTTACCAAAATAAACAAGTGAGTGTTGGTAGGTCTGAAGCCAATTAGCTCTCTAGCTACGCAGCCTTCCATGAAAGACAGGACAGACCAAAATTTGAATTCCAAATGCAACAGGAGAAGTTCTTGAAAAGCTCCAACAAAATGAAAAACACGCTGGTCACAGCCATATACCAAAAAAGTATACCTTTTGCATGTCGTCTTGAATTGCTCAGGAAGTATGTCATCTTCCTTAGTAGTTGGGAGTACAGGGAAAACTCACCCATCACTTTAGTAAGCAAGCATCCTATTTCAGTTATGCTCCAAAAGGGGAAAAAATAGATGTAATTATTCCTAGGCAATGCATCATTCTTTCTCAATGAAAGGTGAAAAAAAACCCCTGCTCTGCATTGTTGATCTATAGAAAACAAATATTTTTATTTCTTAAGTTGTTATTTCCATTCACATAGTAACAGTAAAAAACAAATCACAACATCAAATAAAACTTTGTCCTTGGGCAGGAGGAGAAAAAAAAATTATCATCTCATAGATAACTTAGCAGATGACAGCTGAACTTAAAGAAATGCAACAGTGCAACAGAGCATCCTTGCATGTCTTTCTAAAGATACTTTCAGAGTTGTTTTTGGTGAATTAAAATATCTGACATTAATCACAGAATGTTAGGGATTGGAAGGGGACCTCGAAAGATCATCTAGTCCAATCCCCCTGCCGGAGCAGGATTACTTAGACCATATCACACAGGAACGCGTCCAGGCGGGTTTTGAATGTCTCCAGAGAAGGAGACTCCACAGCCTCTCTGGGCAAATAATAAAAGAAACCGTGTAATTAACAGAGTAGCAAAAGTTAGAGACAATCAAGATAACAGTGAGAAGTTCCAAAAAGGATAACAGTGAGAAGTTCCTAATGCCACAGGGACAGAACTCGGTAAAGATGTCAAGTTTGAGTTTCAGCAAAATCATTTATGAAAAGTCCTTATGAGCATGGAAAAAAAGGTAAGCCTGAAAAGTGGTTACTGAATATACATTTTTATTAATATACACATCAGATCACCAACAGAATTAATGTAATTTTTCTCTCAGATAACTAATAAGACGAAGGGATGCTATGCTTTAAAAGTTCACATGACATGATTCTTGAACTGCATTTTGGTACTGGGCTTCTTCATCAAGCTGAAGATTCTAAACAAAATGAAAACATCATCAAAACAGACAAATACTCAAGATGTACCATAGTCCTTAGTTTAACTATTCATTTTCCACATTTTTACATAGGAATTGGCACCTAGATGAAGACTCTCCATCTTTATGTGTACTAGATGACTGTTTATGTTGCACAGTATCTTTTACTTAACCAAGTACCAAGAGATACATGAGACAAGAGAAGAATCAGATGAGTGAGACAAGGCTGATTAAGCAGAAGGGTCCATCTTCTCTCCCTCTCTCAATTACATTACAGAATAGCCAGCTCAGGAAAGCTGACTGTGTCACACAATTCTTGTAACAGGGCTTCCAACCAGCCATAACAAACACCATTAATAAAAACAAAATGTAATTCCCAGACAACAGTAATCATAGATTGTTGAGAACATACTGCTTAAAATGAAAAAGCGAACATGTATCACAAAAGATGGGTTGTTAACCCTGCTACTTTTGAAGAGCTATCTCCCAAGTTGTTAATAAGCCAGTTATACACCTTTTTAGTGCAATTCTGGCAGCTTCCCCAAATCAGAGTTCCAATCACCAGTTTCACATCCTCAAACATGCAAGATGCACTCATGTTGAAGAGCATAATCCCCTGTATGTCGAAGAGCATAATCCCCTAGCTCTTCGTGCCTTTGTCACAGATCACTCAACGCAAAGAACAACATGCATCATCTTTGCCATCTTTAACCAGTGAGGCTGCCTATGCCTCAAACACTATCAAACAAAGCTCAAGCAGTGTACCCCAAAGCCTGTCAAACTCTGTAGAAACTACAACACAAAATCTCCAGCTCTCTGATCCCACGTGCAGAACTCAACTGGTTGTCTTGACTTACGATTCACCCACTGACTACACCTGTGTATGTAGTTCTGCATCTACTCCAAGGCCATTTACTCAAAGTGAGCCTGAAAGAAGGCAACCAGAACAATGATTTAATGACACATCTCTTTTTCACACTGCAGCCCCTCTCCCAACATACTGGAAGAGAGGCTGTAGCAGCAATACCAGCTAGTCAAGCTGCACTTTTGAGTCCTGGGAATTATGATTTAGCCATTTCTGCCATAAAAGGTCAAAAATGTCAATAAAACAGAGTAGCATCTATTTTATTTCCCCCAGAAGCAGCAGTAATAAACTGTTCTGGAGGAACAAACAGTTCAGATTGAGAACGCTAAGCTAAAGACAGGTCATCAGTTTGGAGCAGAGCTTAACTGTTGACAATACCTATTCCCAGTAGCAATTCATGTTGATAATGGAAAGTTTAAGAACCGACAGGCCTACTTCTGAGTTCTGTACAGAGCAGGAACATAGCATGTCCAGAGCACAAACAAGTTTGGTACAAATTTTTTATTTCGCATTTTTGTTTATAGAAAAAAAGTTACCATTTATTACCCTACACATCAAAGAAGAAAAAGCTTACCACAAATTCTCCGTAGTCAAACCGGTGTCTTAGATTTAGATGGCTAACAAGATTTCTAGTAACCTGGTTAGTATCTGCCCAAGGAAGAGATACACAAATAGGACAGATCTGAATTTGGAAGGGAATGGGAAAGAGAGAGAATTAAAAAAAAGTTATTGGTAATACAGAATGCATTAAAGACATGTTCTACAGGAATAACTACTCTATTACTCATCCACTACAAAAATAAAGTGTAGATGTTTGCATAAAATTGTAGTTCTAAGTGGTTTTTTCCTCAATTGTGTAACATTCAAAAATAACACACTTGCCAAATTTCTTAGTGTTTCTCTTAGGAGTGGGGGATTATCATGTCTGTCTGGCACTCTTTTTGTCAATTTCTATTGTTTAAGATTTAGAAAATAAAGTGATTACTGCATCCTACTTATTGTTTGGGAGAATTTTCATACAATTGAGACGATCAAATAAGCTGAAAGAAAAAGTAACACACCCTATACAGATGAAAAGTATAGAAAACCAAACAGATTTTTCTCCTTCATTCCCTTTGACTACCTTAGATTACTTTTCAAGTAACTGTAGGTTTCACATGAAACAACAGTTACGTTGCAAATGGGATTATATAGAAACAGGTCTGAATTACTAAATGAAGAGTGTCAGGCTCAAAAACTGAGTTTGTTTCACATCAAGATAAATGAGACAGTTAAGTCAGAAACGCCTTAGAAGCAACTAGAAGCTGGGCAAGAAACATTTTCAAATGAAAGTCACTCCTCAAGTTAAATGCACAGGATTAAGTATATTGTCTTTCTCAGATCACAGTGATCTTTACAGATACACACTAGCTACTGCACATTTAAAATTGTTCACATAACTATAATGAAAGTAGCTTAAGAAGCATACAGAAGCAACTCTACTTACTACAGGAACTATCTGATAAAGATGTCTATTATTACAGTGATCCAGCAAACGTTGTCTGGTAAAATTTGCTTCCTGACACAGGGGGCATCTGAAGGTTGGATGTCCACTGTAACCAGAAATACACAGTATTAAACAGAAAAGAGTTTTAGAAGTAATGTTACAGAAAGCTTAATTCATCTGTTATCCACTGCTACTTCCAAATTGCAATTTTAAAGCACATTTATTATTTGTACACCTAAATGCATTCTTCTCAGACTTGGAAAATTCTGTTGTTCTAATTGCAACTGCACCCTCTTACCGGTAACAGCTTTTAGTTCAAATCCTTCAGGAAAGTACTGAAAAAAATGCTAACCTATAGATGCAGGTGTAGAAGAAACTACAGGGTTTTTTTTAATCACAACTTGTAGGTGTTTGTGGTTTTTTTTCAAAGTTAGTAGAAGCTTGCACTATGATTGTCTGGATCTATTTTAATAGTAACTATAGAAAAATAAGCAGCCTACCTTGTTTCTCCTTGAAGTATTTGATTATTAGCCATCTCGCCATTATCAGATATTGCATCCCTCCTGCTACTTTAAATTAAGTAAAGAAAAAAAAAACACAATAAAAATCGAGATTATTTTACTCCACTATCAACATTTTTAGAAGTTTAACAGGGGAAAAATATATATATATCTCTCCATTAAGTCCCATGAATTTCAAAGCAAAACATATAATGGCACATATTTTAACTCTCACAACCTTTCCTTTGCATCAAGGTATGTCTCAGTATTTAGTTACCATGGTGACCCTTGGTGAAATACTATACAACTTTATAGGAAAGTGGTATATAAGACAACAGACATTTAGTCAGCAAGAACAGTAATGGAGATTACAGGCAAGTAGCTCAAAAGACATTATGAACTACGTGAATGTAAGACAGGTAGCACTTTCTAAGTTTTTTTTACTTAGGGCTATGTAAATATGTATTTAACTGCCACGTGTTTACTGAAATAATTTACAACTTTCAACTACAGCAAGATGAATTTTCTCATGATGTGCACAAAATAAACTATTTCCTAAAGTAAGAGTGACAGACAGGAACACTTTAGAAAGTAAATTTGACCATATATGCACCTCTAGCTAAGCCAGAAGAAACTGCTCAGACATGCTGATCATCCTAAGAACATGAATATTTACAGTCACAAATTTGGCAACAGTACATGTTTTTATACTTCTGTAATATTATAAGCACAGGTATTCTACTGTGGCATAGTCAATAAATAGTGATATAACAATATCTAGACACTTTGGCAAAACATTGCTGCACCCAGTTCTGGTAAAAGCTTAAACTTCTGCTTTCAACATACTGATGGCTTGAAAACCAAATACAGAGAAGTTCAGACTGCTAAAAATAGAAAATAGATGTCAAAACAAAGTAAATAAAGAACAGGCTATATATAATAAAGGTCTATGAAAACAATATGTAAAAAAAGGTCTTCAAAGAATAAGCAAAAACCTTCAATCAAACCAAATACATGAGTGAGAAGGTATGAAAAAGGAAGTTCTTTAGCTTTACTGCCTGAAAACAAACCGTAAGTGGCATTTGTATTTTGTGGTGTGTAACATACTAGAGTTCCTTACACGTTTCCTAAGAGATCAGTTCAAAATAAACTCAATCAGCAAGCAAAAGCTTGGACAGTAACGTTTTGAAACAGGATACCCACTAAGACTTAGGAAAGGCGGGGGTGGGGAATAAGAAGAGAAGGAAACTTCCCTGGGGCTAAATATTATGAAATCTGTTACAAAGTAAGCTGCTCAAATGCTGCCAAGGCAAAGAAAGCAAGCTACAAATACTGTATGCTTTTTAGGAGAGTCCCTAGAAGACATTCCAAACCATCACGTGGAAAGATTTTCTTCTGCTTGCTAAGAGTAAAGAAAAAGACCTGCAAAAACTGTCATTTTTTTAAGCACAAAAATATGGACAACAATTATTGCAAAAAGAAGGCATGCCCTGGAAAAAATACTTTCCTTGGGGGTGGGGTGAGGAGAAGAAGACGCATTGTTATACATAAAACACCCCGATTACCTGTTCCCTGTTGAATCTTGGGAAATCTGTAAGTTTGGAATAATAGAAGAAACACCATATTCATCCTGATACTTCTTACACGTTTTATAGTGCTGTCTCATCCACGAAAATCTAACCTGTAAATGAAATGCCAAATCATTGAAATTATACTAAACAATCCAGGGACAGCAGGAAGAGATAATTCTGCCAACAGAAAGTAATGCATGCAGGAATTGTTTAGACATCATATGCACCAGAAACCAGAACTTCTGTCTCCCCTCTCAGCATGAACACTTTCTTCCCCAACAGAAGATCTTAGATTCCTTTTTCCATAGAGCCTCTGTCACTCTGTGAGACTAGAGAACATTCCCACACCCCAAACCTCCAAGAGCCAGGCAACTGAGAGCTCTCTGAGGAGTGAAAGATGTGAGTAAACTCCATTTAACTGAAACAAAGTCATAGGAACTACACCTCCCAGATCCAGGATCAATGACTGATGAGCTACAACAGAGAGCGGCCGTGAGGATGGGATTAGCAACACTGCTCCTTCAGTCTTCTCTGGCCTGCTGTTACCTTGTGCAGAGCAAAATCTTTTTGCATTAGGTGTGTTCTGAGAATACATAACTTCTCTCTTTGAGGAAAAAAAAAGGGTGAATGAACACCAAATTCAGGCCACCTATCCAGCTTAAATGCAAGGTAAGACAATGAGTTGCTTAGATTTGTCAGAAGACAGCTGTGCTGGGCGTGCTCTAAATCAGAATTTCAGGTCCAACAGCACTGTCAGAAAGTGCTTACAGGTTTAGAGGCTGAACAAGACCACATCTCATGCGCCTGTGCCTAAATTCCACTAAAGTTCTTCTGGGGAGCTCTTTGGTTCTTTCTTCCAGTTTACCAACTTGTTATTGTTTCTTTCTCCTAGCTTTTCATCCCAATGAATCATGTGGAACAAAGCAAGCAGCTCAGCTTTCCACTAGTGCTAATCTTCACATTGGCAGAACTAAGTCCCAAGGGAAACGAAACAAACATGAAGACAACTACCTGGATTTGATGCAATTTGATGTAAACAAAATGTGTGGCTGAAATCCTGCATCCATTTATATCAGAAGAGAGATTAGTCTTGACTTCAGTGAGGGTTAGGATTTCACCCAGTGTTCTGAAAATAATGACCCCTTTACAAAGGGAATGAGGGGAATGTAAACAGACTGAGGAGGCAGGGGGAAATTACATATGATTGTAACGTACACCAAGAGTAATCAACCCGTATTTTTTTGGTTTTAAATTAAATTTTACAGTAGCTCTAAGCACTTTCATTTCCATAGTGAAAGTTTCCATGTATCTGCAACTTTCACTTTCAGTTGTCTAACCTTTCTTTTGCTAGTTCTATCGCTATATCCAGTTTTTGCATTGTTTTTGGGGAAAAATGGCACTCTACTTAAAAAGTCCTTATAGACAATACAAGATCCTCTTATAGTTTACGTCCGTTAGGCATATCTAGCAGGCACTGCAATTCACAAGCCATACAGAGCTAAGTTCAAACTGCTATAGCCTCTTTAGCTGCAAGACAAGAATGACACACAGTAAAAGCGTGTCTAGTCAAAAATATGAACGATTTATCCAACTTTTTGTAAAGTTTTACTCTACCTGCTTCTCACAGCATCTACAGCCCCCAGAAGCTTTCTTCATACTGTTTTCAACATCTAGAGCCCTTTTGGGATATGTTCTTTCTTTTTTAGTCACGCTCCCCCGGCAGAGAGGACAATGTGTTCCACTTTCTCTGATAGCTGTCAAGAAGCACTTCCTGCAAAACCTAAATTAAAAAGTTACCGCAAACACAGGTTAGCAAGTGAAGAGAGTTAGATACTTTGTTCTTGAAGAGAGCTGGGTGGTTATTAGGAAAAAAAAAGATGTATATCAGAGTAATAGTCTACTAATACAAATCTTTATAAATATAAGCAAAATGAAATAATGGTGCCTACAAAGAAGTATACAGAAATTAGGGGAACTTGGTAATGCACTTTAGGTAAAGATCTTACTATTTACTGTCTAGTATTCCCAAGCTGTACACTGGGTTGATCATTAATGAGATATTAAATGGTGCAGCAGGCACGTGATACTGGAAAATCTTATCAGAGTAACTCCTGTTTATCGTCCTTAAGCGGAGCCACAAATACTGCAAAGCTTCATTTAGCAGCGTTTCCAAAGATCTTAGCTCATCAGCTTTTGTGGTTGTCCTCTTTCTTTTCCTCGTGTACCCACTGCTAAATCTATCTCGCTTTTCTTCAAAATAGTACTTTGTAATTAAATGTTCCTCTGAAAGATGCAGAATAGATGAACTGAAAAGAGAGAACGACTAAGCTATGGTACTCGTTTGAAAACGCACAGGAAACTATAAAGTTAAAAAGGCGAGTTAGGTTAGATGTGTAGGGTGTCTTCACCGGCAGTGAAACTCGGCCACCACCGATCGCACAGGCGGGGGCTCGCTTCGAGAGCGGGCTTTCCTAACAGGCCGGTCCCCATTCGCTACAAAAGAAAGAGGCGAGGAGGGCTGGGGCAGCACTTCGCACCCAAGCCTTCAGGCCAGCTCTCGGCGGCGGCGTGTCCGTTCCCGGGGCGGTGGGAGGTACGGAGCTCGGCGGGTCCCGCTACGCGGCCCCTCTCCCGGCGCGGCGGGCTGCAGGCCGAGGCTCCGTGCGCTGGGGCGCGGGGGCCAGATAAGGAGAAGGCGGAGAAGCGGAGGAGGGGGAGAGGGAAAGGCTGGTGAAGGGGCCGGGGGAGGCAGGGAGGAATACCCACACGTGCTGGCAGTTCGCAGTCCTCACGGGCGTTTGGAACACCTCCCAGCAGACGGGACAGTAAAAATCATCCTCGCTGAAGCACGCCGCCGCCGCCGCGACGGCTGCCTCGGCCATGGCAACACGTCAGGGCCTCTCCGTGAGGATCGGGGACAAGAAACAAGCCCCGCCCTGGAGAGCTGAGCTGAGCACCGCTCTTGCCGGGCGCCGCCGGGCAGCCCCGCGCCGCGGGGCGGAGGGCGCCGGGGGGTCCAGGAGAAGATGGCGGATGGGCACCTGGCACCAGGTGGGAGGCCGAGCTGCGCCAGAGGCGGGTGGAGGAGGGGGCTGGGCCTGCGCGCCGCACGCCCCTCCTGCCGTCGTCTCCCTCCCCGGCCCGGGAAGCGCCCCCGCTCCGCGCTCTACCTGCCGGTGCCCGCGGAGGGAGCCACCGCAGCGGTTACCGCCTGCTGGCAGCCCAACCGCAGCTCCGGCCGGGCGACCGGCAGCACCCACGCCCAAGCGCCGCTCTCCCGGGAGGACAGGGGCGGGACCGGGGCCTGGGTTTCCATGGCGATCACCTCCTGGCCCGGCGGGGCAGTCTCCCTCCCCTCTGCCCTGCCCGGGCAGGCTTCCCCGCTCCGCCTTCCGCTCTCCGCCGGCGTTACCGCCCTCCCGGGGCCGGCGCCGGGTCCGCTGTGGCGGCAGGCGGTACCACCCCCGCAGCGTGTGCCCGTCAGGGCCCGGGGACCGGAGCCGGGGCCTTACATCAGAGGAAAGCGTTTACAACCACCTTCTGCACAAGTAAAGCGATAGTGAAACTGTTTCTGCTCGTGTTTTTCGTTTATTTCTAGATCGACTGGTCCTGGCGGTAATTCTATGCAGTAGTTTTAGTGGTCTTAGTAATATTTGGGCCAGGATTTCTGCCTGCTGAATGATACTGCCAAAATCTTAACTCAGCTGTATGACTGGGCACTTTTCTTCCGGAATAAGGAATTACAAGAATATCGTTAGAGCGAAATAGTAATGCCAATAAATTTCTCCAGGTAGACAAGACTTCGGACCTGTTAAGCACATCCAGCACTGACCTCCTTTGAACATAACTCTTGGCAGGTAAACAACAAACAAAATGCTGGCAATACTTTAAAAATAAATAGATTTGTAGAGATTATATTTTTGCAGAATATATTAATCTGTGAAGATTATATTAGTTTGTAATAAAACTAAGATTCAGGCTAGGCCTGATTTCTTAGCCCATATCAAAGATTTGCGATATGGGCTGAGGAGAAACGGGTCCTTCACCTTCGTTTTCCCTATCTCCTTGGGACTGCAGCTGTCTATACCGTAGCTATATGTTCAGAAGAGATCACTAGGTGGGGAGATCCCCAAGACCTGTGGTTTGCCTATGCCTTCAGCCTCTCCCATTTCAAAACTGTTTAGGCTTCAGATGTCCATCAGAGCTGCTGCTTGTATCTGCCAGTGATCGGCAGCAAGAGGCAATGCCCATGCCACTGTCTGGGCTCGTGGTTTGGAGGAAAGAGAGAGAACCACAGGAAATGAAGCTGAAGCTCAGGTCTGTCTTCAGGTGAGGATGAGGTGTGAACCATCCTGTGATTCTGTGAAGGATGCTGGTTCTGTTTTCTTATTCAGGATCTATTGCAATTACTATTAGCTAAAAATGCTAGTATCTTCCTAAGTGAAAGCAGAGACAGCAGATCAAAAGCCAATGACTGCCTTAAATACCTTCTTTTTAGACCACATGGAGGCAAAATTTAAACACCTCAAAGTACCAGGAGATCTGAAATACCAAAGGGCAGCACATCCAAAGCGATGGGCCCAATGTAAGAGTTACATCACCTGGGCTGGGATATTTACTGCCCATGCTTCAGGTTGAGAGAAAATCCAGTGAAAAAGGCAGAATTCCCTGGGCAGCGATCTCCCGGGAGAGGACAGGCCTGGGATTTGAGGCATTAAGGTAAGATGTCCTCTTGTAACTGTGTCTGTGCTAGCTCAGGAGGTTACTGCTCCCCTATGCTCATCACTGCTCTGTTAGAGGCTGCTAAGGGTTAGCTGAGCTGTTCATGGACTGGCAAAAAAACGCTACTATTTAAAGTGATTAACTGATTATTTTCTTCCCCAAAATGAAGTAGGAAGCCAGGCCAGTAGATCTGAGTAGACACGATGGGTAACAAGTGGCTGTTGGTGGCAGTAACCTCTTCAATAGTGCAAGTACAGCCAGAAGAAGACACAGAACTACACCTTAAGTGGTAAATAGCCTGCAGAATGCTGCTTGTGTGTTTTTGTGTCAGTTAGGACTATACTACAGCTGTATAGGCAGCTTCAGGTATACCCTATCCATGCCATGACAGTACATTAAAAGGAAGAACTACAGAAGCCTCAGTTCAGATGCTACGCAACCACCTTGTGTTACTGATTGGGAGAGAGGCAGCGTGGTCTTCAGCATCAGCACACAAGAGGCTGGCAGAGATGGGTTTCCAAGTCTCTTCAGTCTTCCTGTATGACTTCTGCAAAGCATGTCCTTATGCCTCAATTTCTCCATCTGTAAAAGGGGAGCAGCTTTTAATGACCAAATAAGGCTGCTGTGAAGTTAAATTAATTACTGCAGGTAAAGAGGGTTTGGTCCTTTGAAGGCAGGTGTTAAACAAAAGCAAAGATTTATTGCTAAAGGAACATGATAGGTCCATCTGAACTTTGTTCAGGAGACCGCAGTATTTATCGATTAGTAGCTTTTGGCAGGGGGAGAAATTGCGCAGATGACCTCAGGGAAGTAAACTACAGGAAGGTGTGTGTGAAGGCATTCATGCTCTTGCTAACGTTATTGTAAATCTTGATCCTTTAATAAAGCTGTGACCTTGGAGCTGACAACTAGTACGCCACGGAGCAATATATAGCATGGCACCAGCTTTGTAAATCTTGTGTAGTTTTTGCCATTGACATAGACAACACATAAAGAAAAATCAGGCAGCTGAAGTTTATGAAACACATTTATCTGACGGAAAGCATTTTAAATCAGACTTTTTAGATTAAATGAAACCAATGGCCCTGCCAACTTTTTATTCCTCATGATAAAATGTGTTTGTGAAATAAAATCTCAACAGTGGAAACTTGCAGAACTGCTCATAAAATTTTGCCATTTGCAGGGGGCAACTGCTACTGAAGAGGTACATTTTAGATCACCTTTGCACAGCTATTGTACAACTTTGTACAACTACTTTTTATACAACTATTATTTTGGTTACTTTCTTGACAGTGCTGCTGCAAGAACAGCACATCTCCTTGCCAATATGAAAAGGGCAAAGATTTGTTCTGTGGGAGCAGTCAAAGATGGATGTGAGCAGAAGGGGAAAGAGAGCAAGCTGTGTAACTGCAGGGGGATCAGAAGGTGCCACATGCATGGGGAAGGACATCCTTTGCTCTTGCCAAGTGTATCTGTATCACTACTGATGAAGAACACTTGCAGCCACAGACAAAACTAAGGACAACCCTCCTACAGTGGTAGTTTATTTCATACATATAAGAAGTTGTCTATACATTTTTTCAGATGTGCAGGAAGCCATAAATCAAATAACTTTTTCCCTATATTTTTGGCTACTTTGCTCTGGCAGACCAGATTTTTTTTTCAGTTACTCAAATGTTCCCACAAATTCCACCCTTTGGAGCAGTGCTGTCCATCTTTCTGACTGAGGAGTTTTCATTCCCAAGGACAGTTCTCAAAGAGAAAGGAAAGCAACTTTCCCAGGCACATGAAACATTGAATCTTTCTCTTCCCCAAAAGGAGCCACTTTCTGATTCCAAGAAAAACTACTAGTAAAGACTTAAAGTCTGTTGGGAGTTTCCTTGTTAGCATGTTACCAGTGATTAAAGCTACTTTAATCACTGTACATGCTTCTATGCATGAATGTGAATTTTAATTTCTTACAGATCAACTGCATCTTTGAAAGATACTATGTTTACTGTAGATGTAAAAAACTATGCGTACTTTTTTAACTTACATAGACAAAAAAGAATACAGGTTAGTTAAAAGATGGTGTCAATCTCTTGAACAGGTTTCTATTTTATTTTAAACATAATATTCACTTCTTGCTATCCTTTCAAGATGGCTTTCACTTACCAATTTTGCTAATTTTGAGTCTCATCTTGCACTGTAAATGGAAACTTATGTGCAGTCTTATGGGGTCAGTAATACTGTCCTTGACAGTAGGTAGTATGCCTGATACTCTTTCAAGGGGGCGATTGTTCCAATTTGTTTGGTCCTGTAGCATCTGAAAAGACATTGTTTGTCATCTACCTCCAGCATTGCGTTGTCATCACCAATGTACAAAAGACTGGCCTGCTCCCGGAACGGAGCTGCAAACAAATAGGAAAGGATACAGTCAAAGCCAGTGTTTCTGTATGCTGGCTTAGCAGTGAGTTCAGGACCATTGTGATTTAGGTAGAGAAACTGATAATATTTTCTTTTACCCTTACAAAAAAAAAAAAGAGAACACATTTTTTAAATGAAACTTAAATTTAATTTAAAAAAAATTTAAAACAAAACAATGCTTAAGAAAAAAAACCACAACATTTTTATGTCCATGCAGGTTACTAACACTCCATTAATTGCAAAAGGCTAAATTTTAATGACCATGTTTATCTACAGAACATGTTCTTCCACTCTTTTGCAGCAGTCCTTATATACTGTTTGGATGACTCACATGCACATATTCTAAGGATGACCCATCCAGACCTCTTTCAACAAGAACCTCTCCAGCAGAATTTATGTCCTGACAGAAAAAAAAAGGGTATTTTATTGTCTATCAAGACAGTAATTAATGTGTTAATGGATTTAATTTTGACTGCCTGGGTTACCAGTTAACAAAATACTGGTTTCAGTGGGTTTCCGTCCATGGTTAAAGTTTACTGCCTAACTTTCTAGTCCTTAGTGGTAAACACTGCAACATAAAGCAGGAGAAATCATTATGAAACTTGAAGTAAATGAGAATGTCAAATGCAGAAACAGATGAATCGAGTGATTATGCAAAACCCAACAATGCTAATACTATTTATTAAAGAGTCCAATTTGGTGATGCATGTTATATTACTGTGTATAGAAATAAATACTCAAGTCTTTGCTATACTTTATGAAGCTATATATGTGTGAGCTACCATTAAAATGCTATCATACATAGGTCTGTTTCCACCACGTGCATGAATTACAAGTTCAAATTATTAAGATTGTTCTTCATCCCTGCCCTCCATTTAGACATCATCTTCTTTAGTGCTTTTGTCCCATTAAAAAAAAAGTTTTATATATTTCTTTCAGATTTTGTCTGGATGAGGATCAAACATAAATACAGGAAAACACTAACGTATTCTTGAGAAATTCTAACAACATTTTAATGCTTGTGCTGCATTTTCTGTTTTACAGCCCACTCAGACAGCAAACAGCTGCAAGCATCTTTCAAAAGTACAACTGTGTCATCTTAGGTTCTTACAGAATAAAAATGGGTTGTTGAAACAACTTTCATTTAAAGTACATAGGTTTTGATTTGAGTATCTCCAAGTTATTTATAAACATGAGTCAGATGCATAATACCTGTTAAGAAATGAGGTAACGGAGTAACTTTCCCTTGTCCCACCGTTAGACAGCAACAGAACTGAGGACAGAATCTGTAAGTTGGCAGTTCTGAGTACCAGACTGTGCTGTTTCTGTTCACATCTGCCACGCTTCGTGACTTTGTGATGCAGTTATCTGCTCAGTTCCTTTCATGACTTCTTGATTGTAAAAGGTGTGGAAGAAGATACACAGAAAGAAATCAAGTCCAGTAGTTTGCAAATACTGTTACTCACTATGTAGTCTTCATAATGGAGTGTATGTCTTAGTTGAAGATGCCTTATAAAATTTCTGCTGAAATCGCTTGGATCTCTCCCAGGTGTTAAACAACAAATTGGACCACACTATAAATAAATGGAAGGAATTGTTCAGTTTTCATCTTGGAGGTCTTACAGAGAAATATTATCAGTGTTTAAAAAAACAGAAATGTGAAATAAGTGGATCTGTTATGGCCAAATGGCATTCTCTGAGCAAGACAAATATTGCTAGACACAGTGCACTTCCAGATTAGCTGTCAATTATGCTAATCTCTGCTGTGTAATTTGTGTCTGCAGACATCTCAAGGACTGTCAACCTATATAGATCTGATGGTTAATATATTCCCTCCTACTAGTTACAAGAGAACAGTAATATAAAAGCATTTGTTTTACCCAAAACAAAATTTGTTTATCAATCATCCAAACAATTCATGTACCCATTTGTTTATCATTCAAATAATAAAATAATAAAAAATAATCCATTTGTTTATCATCCAAGCCATGGTTTGGATGCTACAAGAAACATACAGGATTTCTCTGGTCATCAATAACAAATTAATTCATCTGCATGCTTACAACAGAAGTGCCTAAAACACTTCATCAAAAGAAAGCTGAATTACTTCCTGCGAGTTTTCTGTAATATAAAAGTTGCAGTTGTTGCATCATGTATTTCTTCAAGCAATATCATGAGAACACTGTGTGTATGCTAAAATGATGATTATTGTGGAATACACCGTGTGTTAATATACCATTTGTATACTAAGAACACCTTTATGATGTGTTATGGTAACGAACATAATGATACAATGCACCAAAAAATCCTGTGCCTTTTTAGAACTAAAAGTCCAATATATTTATTCTAAGTTTGAAATAAAAAGTTGAAATAGCTATGCTGAATCACTTTTTGAGGTACTCCTGAAATCCAGGAACAGTTATTCCGAAGGTATTTCAGAATTAAAGGGAAGGGTCAGTGTGTCAGTAGCAAACAACAAAGTGCACCTCTCGACATGTTCCTTCTCTTAGCTTTGTATTAACAATGTGGTGTCTACAGTTCACAAACCAACTAAAGCAGTTAAGAAACCAGTATGACTTAAAAAGATCACATTTTCATTTCATTGTGTATAACTTTTACATTATTTGTAGGCAAACATAGTTCTGAATACTGTTTTTCACATTAGGTTTCAAAGAAATGTGCAACAAAGACTGTATAATGCATATTACTCACAAGTCTCTCGGGATCAGCTTGTGTATGCAACTCTGCATTGAGCAAAGGATTTAACAATTTTCTAAGTTGTAAGGCTGAATTCTGCTCTACAGCTACACAATACAGCTATTTATGAATTTTCCCTGAGTGAAAAAATAAAAGCTTATAGACTGATAGGTGTGATAAAAATTACAGACAATTATTTCAGTTGACCAAAGTAAATACCGAGTCTAATCTGAAAAATACAAAATTTGGCAAAGTCTTATACAATAAAGCATTAGCTCAGATAAAGGTGAATACAGCATACACTGGTGAGTGAATGCTTCCTTTAATTTACTCAGGGCTCTGGCTCCAGGATAACTTACTGATATGATCATGGTTAAAGTGGTGAAAACTAACCTGCAAAGTAAAAGGGGGTGGAGTGGGTTTCCCCCATCCCACCTGCTGCAGGAAGCAGGAACTGGTTCATTTGTCTACAAGTCCTTCAGTCTGTCACCTCTCCAAAACACCTCTTCTGTGAGATGTGAGAACTGGAGTCTAAAATGCCTTGGCAAATAACGATCAGGGAAGTAAATTACGCTCATCGAGATCTGAGTCTACAGCCTATGGACCTCAATCCTACAAACAGGGTCACAGTAAGACCTTGCAGCCTCCATGGACCTTCAGAATGAAGCCAGTTATGTGAAGTTAACTTAAAAAAGAAAATTAAAAAACCCACTGCCCTATATGAGGCCCCATGAGCAGTTCTCAAATTATAACCCCAATACACAGATTGGAATACACAGCAAATGCTGCATGTGAACCTGAGGTCAATAGAAATAGCACATGTGGGATTTAAAAACAGTCAAGTCACTGAACCTAATAATGCTTGTTCTCTTGGCTGTAAGTAACTGCATGTTTTATCAGTCACAAAACTTCTACACCATTTTCAGTGCTCCTACGAGCGCTCACAATGATAGGAGTGCTAATATTTTAAATATTATATGCATGCATGCTTGTCTGTGAGAGAGGGGGAGAGGGAATGACTATAGCTAAGTTTTTCCTCAACTGCCAAAACCACTGAAACAATTAATATATTTTATAGAATCATAGAATCATAGAATGTTATGGGTTGGAAGGGACCTCTGGAGATCATCGAGTCCAACCCCACTGCCAGAGCAGGACCAATCTAGGGCAGGTTACACAGGAATGAATCCAGATGGGTCTTGAAAATCTCCAGAGAAGGAGATTCCATAACCTCTCTGGGGAGCTTGTTCCAGTGCTCTGTAACCCTTACGGTAAAGAAGTTCTTCCTCATGTTGAGGTTGAACTTCCTGTGCTCTAGTTTGCATCCATTGCCCCTTGTCCTATCGTAGGGCACAAGTGAAAAGAGGTTGCACCTTTCCTCTTGACACCCAGCCCTCATATATTTATACACATTAATCAGATCGCCTCTCAGTCTTCTCTTCCCCAGACTAAAAAGCCCCAGGTCTCTCAACCTTTCCTCATAAGGCAGGTGTTCCAGTCCCTTAATCATCCTTGTAGCCCTCCATTGGTCTCTCTCCAGTAGATCTCTGTCCCTCTTGAACTGGGGAGCCCAGAACTGAACGCAATACTCCAGGTGTGGTCTCACTAGGGTAGAGTAGAGGGGGAGGAGGACCTCCCTCTATCTGCTGGACACACTCTTCTTAATGCACCCCAGGATACCATTGGCCTTCTTGGCCACAAGGGCACATTGCTGTCCCATGGATAACTTGTTGTCCACCAGGACTCCAAGGTCCTTCTCCACGGAGCTGCTCTCTAGCAGATCGCCTCCTAACCTGTACTGGTGCATTTTATTAGTCCTTCCCAGGTGCAGGACTCTGCACTTATTCTTGTTGAACCTCATTATGTTCCTCTTTGCCCAGCTCTCCAATCTGTCCAAATCTTGCTGAATGGCTGCACAGCCTTCAGGTGTATCAGTCAAACTTCCCAGCTTCGTATCATCAGCAAACTTGCTGAGAAGACACTCTGTCCCTTCATCAAGGTCGTTGATGAAGATGTTGAACAGGACTGGACCCAGCACTGATCCTTGGGGGACTCTACTAGTTACAGGTCTCCAGCTGGACTTGGCAACATTGATTACCACTCTTTGGGCTCTATTGTGTAGCCAGTTCTTAATCCATCTCACTGTCTGTTCTTCTACCTCACACTTCCTGAGCTTGCTCACGAGGATGTTATGGGAAACTGTGTCAAACACCTTGCTAAGGTCAAGGTAGACTACATCCACTGGTCTCCCTGCATCTACCCATTCAGTCACGACATCATAGAATGCTATCAGGTTAGTCAAGCATGATTTCCCCTTGGTAAATCCATGCTGACTACTCCTGATAACCCTCTTCTCTTCCATGTGCTTAGAGATGACCTCCAGAATGAGCTGCTCCATCACCCTTCCCGGGATGGAGGTGAGGCTCACTGATCTGTAGTTTGCTGGATCTTCCTTCTTGCCTTTTTTGAAGACTGGAGTGACATTGGCTTTCCTCCAGTCCTCAGGCACCTCTCCTGTTTGCCACGATCTTGTGAAAATGATGGAGAGCGGTAGAGCAACAGTATCAGCCAGTTCTCTCAACACTCTTGGGTGCATCTCATCGGGGCCCATGGACTTATGTGTATTCAATTTCCATAACTGATCACTAATCCAGTCTTCACTGACTAGTGGAGAGTCTTCCCTCCTCCAGGCTTCCTCTCCTACATCCAGGCTTTGGAGATCACAAGGGCTGGTCTTAGGATTAAAGACTGAAGCAAAGAAGGTATTCAGCAACTCTGCCTTCTCTGCATCCGTGGTTATCAGGGCTGCCGTCTCATTCAGCAGAGGGCCCACACTTTCCCTCTTCTTCCTTTTGCTACTGATATATTTGAAGAAGCCCTTTTTGTTCTCTTTACTTCCTTCGCCAGTTTTAGTTCTAAGAGGGCTTTGGCCTTTCTTGTTGCCTTCCTACATGTCCTGACAACTTCCCTATAGTTCTCCCAAGTGACAAGACCCTTCTTCCACGAAATGTAAATTTCTTTCTTCCACGAGATTTCCTTCAGAAGCTCCTTGCTCATCCATGCAGGTCTCTTAGCACGTCTACCCGATTTTTTACTCAAGGGAACGCACCTATCTTGGGCTTGGAGGAAGTGGTATTTAAAAATTGACCAACTTTCTTGGGCTCCTTTGCCCTCCAGAGGCTTAGCCCGTGGGACTCCTGCAAGTAGAGCTTTGAAGAGTATAAAGTTGGCCCTGCAGAAGTCCAGGGTTGTAATCCTACTTATTGCCCTACTTCTGCCTTGTAAAATACTAAACTCCACAATGTCGTGATCACTGTCGCCAAGGCTGTTCCCAACCTTAATGTCTCCAACTAGTCCTTCTTTATCTTTGTTTATATTTTCCTGTCAGTATGCTTGCTAGAATTAATCAGCTTAACATGTGAATTCAGTAAAATATGTACTTATGCACATTACTACTCCTCTCCTTTCCGATCTGTGGTAAGCGAGACAATGGTCCATTAGCTCATCCTCATCTACTTCACACTGGCAATAAGGACAGGAATATCTGGGAATAAGAGGTAGTATACTGTTCGTGGCTGCAGATAGAACTGATACATACTTAATGCTAAAAGCAATAAAAGAAGTATTTAGATTTCTTTGGACAGATATCATTAGAAGCTTCTTTTGCCATAGCTAAAATGCAGCATGGATGTATGACACGTACCTGGGTGTGATGTATGATGTGCTGGCAAAAAGTCAGCCTTGCTAATGGTCACTGTGAACATTGCACAGATCAGTGCCAGCATGTCAGGATATTGATCCAGAAAAGCACTCAACATAACCATGACCTTAGAGAAGAATGGATGAAAATACTGAACACTGTAACTACAGACATCAGATAAAAGCATAATTTAATTGCTGTGATACACTTGGAGCACGCGTGACCAAACTACCAATTCTCAGGAGCCCTCGTTTAGTATCGACACTTTCTTGCAGAGGATTCCTACTTAGTTTTCAGTACGGAGTCTTGTTGCATGGTGGAGACGCTGTTTTCAGGCTAGTGCAGTTTTCAGATATGTGCGGATAAATGTTTAAGTTTTTCTGAGCATCAGAAGAACGATAACTGATAAGGAGATAGGTCTTCTGAGCAAGCAACTTGAATAATGTGTCATTTAGAAATTCAAATAGCAAAGCCTATATAGGGATTTTAAGTTACATAAATAAAAAAGCATTTTAATAATATCAAAATAGCTCCTTATCATTAAAATGGACAAAACTAAAGGCCACTGAACTTAAAGACCCCAGTCATTGTAGAATGGCTACACACCCAATTGATTGCTCTAATAGGTCCAGCCCTGGAAGAGAATGAAAAGGACAAAGAATTTGAACTTTTGGCATAAAACACACGTATATTCTGTAAATATATATATTCTCTATAAACTACAAATATATAAATAAGAAAAGCTGTCAGTCTTCTTATTTCAAAACTATTTATGAAGAACAAATTATTAGAAGAGAGCCAAGTACATTTAGATTATTATTAGTCTTATTCATTCTGGAAATAACCACCATTTTAAAGGAGTAAACATAATTCTCCCCGAAGAAAAATAGCAAAAACTGCTGACTTGTCAAAATATGGTTGTTTCTACAAAACAGGTCACGTGCAGCTAAATCCTATCAAAATCATACTAACTGCAAGTAAAATGTATTATTTTGTAGTCATACACAAAAAAAGTGTCCATTTTAAGTAATATTTGAGTATTATGATTTTAAAATATTAGTAAAGAATTCATGTTCAATTCTATAAAACAGAAACAAGTTCTAATTTTAAAAAAAATCTGAGAATTCTTCTACCAGTTTGACTTTACTATGTTGTGATAACAAACTCAAAAGTGCTTTTGCAATGTCATCATCACTAAGGTCTACCTTGTTGCAGCATCTCCAAGCTCCTGTACAGGTCCATATTTTTCTCTATATTTTTCACAAGTTCTTAAATGAGCTCTCATTTCACTCAGACGTATCTAAGCCACGAGAAGCAGCAGCTTGTTATGTTTTACACCATGACACATTCACGCTAGTGCATCATTCTGAGTATTTTGTAGTTCAAAGCCTTATTACAACATTGTGGCTATACCCAGGGAAGAATACGCATCTCCTCCTCCTACTGGCTCAGTTTCTCAAGTGTTTTGTTACTGGTTCAGTATTGCTCTAAAACATTCTATAATAATAACATTCAGCTTATAAGAGTAAAGTGAATTAGAGTGAAGAAATTATTAGTTTGTGGTGATTTTATTTGTTCCTTATGTCAACCCTTAATATTTTGGAATGAAATTAGGGAGGCAATAGGGAAACATTTCTAATCCGGGGAGAAGGACCCTCCCAGTTCACTTCTTGCTCTGTTTTTAGTGGTGAAAATCTAGACCAACTCTGTTAAAAACAAAAAATTTCCAGCTTGAGGGCTGGATTCTGACCTCAGTGAAGTCACCAGCAAAACTTTTTACAGATTCATTAAGGATAAGATTTGGGTTTTATATTGCTGCTGCTACTGGCTCTTTCCTTTAACTCAGAACCTCTAAATAACAAAACTGGTGAAGCAGAATCCTGATGTATTTTCTATGACGAAAAACAATATGAAATGCTAAGAAGTCACCATGTTGAGATATTAAAATATTATTTTCTCAGAAACAGTGCAGAGACATTAATATTACTTATAGGTTATTCTATATTTTTAACCTTTAAACATTGATGACTGGTTCTGGTGAATCTTGGTGAAGAAATTTAAAATAACCCTGTCCCAGATGTTGGTTCCGTGGCTCCACTAGAAATGATCATCCTGACTGCAGAAGCAGCAGAATGACAAACATGCTCATGCTTCAGCCACTTAATTGTGATTTCCACTCCCTGAGTGGAAACTGCAAATGAAATTAGGTTTATACTAACACAGCAATCCACGTGTTGGTGTGACTGAGACACCACGGGAGCATTTGCCAAGGGTAGTCTGCCAAATATCAGAAACAACGTACAAAGGTGTCTTGTCACTACAATGCATTAAATGCACTCTTCAACATATCTTAGTGGCCTCACTGATGGCTTTATGCAAGAAACACAGACAACATTTTCTGCAGCCGTAAGAAAGATTATAAACCCCTGCAGATATCCATACTCAGGTCACTTCTTGTGCTCTGCCACTGAACAGCAAAAAGCAGTACTTAAGCTCTACTAAGTATTGAGAAGCCTAGCTAAACCATGTGTAGCTCAGCACTTCTCAACATACCTGTTACAATTGGGTTCCTTCTGCAAAACACAATTTAAAAAAAAAAATATTGACATTAAATTCAATATTTAGCTACTGTTAATATCAAGGTGTTGCAGTTCATGCATTTCATTGTTAGTTTTAAGCAGATGTTTCTGAAATAGAAAATCCATCGCAAAAAGGTAAAGAACCAATAGTGTTAACAACAAATAAACTTTTTTGCTGCTTTTCTTATGTTCTCTGTAATTCCCCACAACCCTGCAAATAGCAGTCTTTCTGAAGTTCACACATTTACTTGCTGGTTTCCATTTTATGGTATTTTCACACTGCTGCTGCTAGACAAGAAAGATTTAAGGGTACTGTTTTGCAGGAGCAAAGACAGGAGAAATTATACAAGCCAGATGTGAATCCATTCAGAGAAAAAATAAGAGGGAGTCAGATCTAAAATGTATAATCTCTTCCCCCAAAACAACACGGGTATAAAAATATGAGGGGAGAGCAAGATTGAAGAGTGTTCATTATACAGAAAGAGGCACAGAGTAAATATTCACGAACATGGGAGAAAATACTTGGTTTTATATCAATTTTCAAGTAAATGTATACTAATTCAATCTTCGTTAACTGTTTTTCCTATTCATATACGCCCTGTCCTCCACCACAAGGTCCTGTTAACCTTTTGCTCTGCACCTTATTTTGATGAAACATGATTAACATGTTCCAGTCAAACAGTAGCATTTAAAGCTTCATTTCCATGTAAGTGATGTTTCAAAGGCTTTATTTAGATTTAAGGAAAAAAGCTCTATTCAGGTAGCTTTACCAAAATGTGTGTGTGTGGGTGTTTAAAAAAAAAAAATATCACAAAATTTTATATCTTTGTCTTGTGTTTTAACAGATGCAATTGTAGCCAGGATTTTTATAATTAGGCAGTCATAGTATATTAAAGAAAGTGATTTGTCCTTTCTCCAGCCAAAGCCAACGCCAACATAGGAAGTCAAGAAGATTCAGCTCCCATAGGTCTAGGCTTGAGATTAATATTTGCAATGGCACTGGCAGAGTGTTTCACAGCTCTTTTAAATACGGAACTTGATAAATCACAAAAATGTATTCTTTCATCATCATGCTGGTGGAGTTTCTCTGTTTAGACATGCCCTTAGAAAGGGATCTCAGTAGTATTAGTTCTCATGCATGGATACATCTCTGGAATTATTTAGTAGTTAATGTTCAAGACTGCAAACCTGTCTTTCACATTCTGTCCAATTTTGGTATGTGCTCTCCATCCTCTTGGCAATGTCAGTGGCTGGAATTCCTTCAGAAGGAAGATAAGTGCAGCAGTAAGGGCACGTCCACACATTAATTCTTTAAATTTGCAGAAATACAGGAATGACAGAATCTATACATAGAAACAAACTAAAACAAATGTGATAATCCCCCCAAAACATGCTTCAAATAAGGCAGGGTATATAAAAAGGAATTTAAATTTTGCACTAAACGCATTGTAACATTGCAGGATATTTGTTCTTTTTAGGATATATTGTTAAGATGACTGTGGGTATTGCTCCTGCAACCTTACTTGCATTAAGCAGAGCACTGAACACAGACAAGCTGAGCTTCCTGGTAGCACTGCAATGCGTGTGACTGTGAGAACTCATTTGAGAGCAGAAGCGAGGAACCCGTCCTCCGTGAGCCAGGCAAAGCCTGCCGTCCACGATTTCAAAACCTACCATAAAGATTATTTCATTTTTGTAATGTTGCTGCTGGACAATGTCACAAACATGCATGCTGATAGCTTACTATAAGCCTTCCTGAGCCCATAAACAGAAGAACACTCCATGACACTCCTCTGAGGGACAACCATCCAGGTTGTTAAGATGAGGGAATTTCTCCAATATGGGATGAAGTCAGGACGTGATGAAGTCAGGAATCAGAGAATTACACTTGGTTTTAGGCAGCAGTCGCAGGGGAAGTGTTAGGCTATTGTGTGATAAGTGGTTCTCTGATATAGCCATGTTAGGGTTTGGACTGGGTAAAGGCATACCTACCTCTGGGAGTGTCCTAGCCTCTTCACTTCTCTGGTTTTAGTAATAAAAGCAGATTGGATTAGTGGTCACTGTAGCTGCTTTTGAAAGCTTTTTGTCAGTTATGGATATGACAGATAAGCTTTGGTGAATCTTCCTGCAAAGGTGTAAAACATTACTGCCCTTCGCTATCTGAGCACCATTGCAAAGTCCCAGTGCTAATGAGACAAGAGCCGGCCTTTCTTTGCATTAGATTATGGCTCCCCATCATGTCGAGACAGGGATCTGAAGGGTAGAGTGACAGCCTGGGGCTGCAAGGAAGGACAAAAGAAAGGACACCCACTGACTGACTGCCCCTCTGGCTTTGGAAGAGCTGGAAGAAGCTGTTGTGCCAGACTGCAACCCCCAGTGAGCATATTGCTCAGCCTGGGTGAGCATGCAGACATCAGACATGTAAGAGCAAGGATGTGGCAAAAGTCCTTGCACCTCTCTGATAAATTTGTGCTTGTGCCCCTCTGCTAAGTCTCACAGCCCTGCAGCAGAAGCGCCAGGAGCTAACTTGTGTCTGCAAGCCCAGCTGCATGAATGTGAAATTTCACTTAAATAAACTGCTGACTTTGCACTGAAACAGGTAAGGAGCAGGAACATCTTCTGTTTTGCCAGTTCTGCCTGAAGATTTAAATGCAGTAGCTTCCAGAAGAGACCCACCTGAAACCATAAAACACTGTGGTCAAACCAGCTAGTACTGGTGGTCATGCTGTGCCAATTCAGGATGTTGCCACTCGCACCCTCCTCACTGCCTCTGTTGAATGTTACCCACCTTTCCTTCCTTCCGTCTCGTCTCCCAACCCTCCAACCCAGCAGAAGGTATCACGTGCTTATCTTTCAGATACTTCTACTGAGTTTGGCATTTTAGTGCAAATCCACCTGCTTTCCCAGTTGCTGAAATGCCAACCTTTGCACCAGAGCTGCTAACACACGAGTCCACATTGCCCCCAGCATCTCTGCCTCATAGCTAGCAACTCCAGCAGACAAGTGGGGTTGGAAGCTGAGGCAAAACCTTCTTAAGCCGCTGTAAAACAACTTGCCAAGCTTGCCAGGGCACTCTCCAACTGCACTGCTAACATAATTAACAGCCTGTGATCGATCTATAGGAGGATTTCGGCTGTAATCTCTTCTTTGGAATCTGCCTTCATATATAGCTCCACGGAGCCATGTAAAATACAATCAAAGCCTAAGTCAGACAGAAGGTGGTATTTTGCAGTTACTTCACAGAAGTATAAATGATTACACAAAGTGCAAAGAGAGTACAGCCAATACCCAACACGCTCCCAGTCCAAGGATAGACTCTGAATTGTTACACACGGTTTGCCCTCGGGCAGGTTTTAGCTTACATTATTCCTGTACTTTAGACAGGGTTGAAAAGGTTTCTTCGTTTCCCTGAGAAACAGATGAGTCTTCTATAAATAACTCTGTACAAGGTTCACACATGCTGTCTGAGAGATTTCCCCTTTTAAAGTCACAAAATATAAAATCAGACTACCCTTTGCCAGTTTGTTCACACTCCCCCTAAAACGGTCAGTAGCAGGAAAAAAAGTTAATATAAAGGATATACAAATTGGTGAAGAACAACTACACTCATGCATTACACACAAATAGCCTTTTGCTATTAGTCAGTGATTTGTTTAGTTGACTATAAAAACCATCTGCAAGAATTTCAGGTTCAATAACAAAAAATCCTCCATCCTTAACCCAGTTTATCACTCTGCTTTATTTGCGCAGTCTATACCTAAATAGTTAAAACAAATAAACAAACAAAACTTCAAAACAGTGCAGGTAGATGAAATAAGACCTAAGCATCTCAGGATATTGACCCTGAACATTGCTAAAGCCCTGCTTTTTTTCCCCCTTACGTTCAGCCTCCAATTGCCTCAAGTCTCTAGTTAAAGGCTGCATAACACTTTTCGAATCCAACAAAAGCTAATACATTAGTTCTTGAAGATACTGAGGGTACTGTAAACAGTTGCATTTTTAGACCTACATATATGTGTATGTCTCAGCTCAGGAGCACATAATTTTCCATCATCTCTGACCTGAAATAAATAATAAAACCAAGCATTGCCAGGTCAATAGCAGAAAAGGCGCAGCTGCGTAGCTGGAACCCACTCTGCAAAGTTGCCTATAGTTTCTGATGCCAACAAGTGGTCCTGGAAATGAAGAAGGGGCTCAGAAACATGCTAGAAAGCCTTTTATCCTTTTTTCTTTTCTTTTTTTTTCCCCCCAAAAATTATTCCTAAACACTGGTTTAAGCCATAATTCTGACTGCCGTTATCACTAGAAGGATGCCTGTGCCAGGTGCCATGTTTTTAAGGGAGTCACTAGCAGATGGTTCACGTTTGTTCTTGCATTTTACACCTGTATTCATTGCTCTGTGCTGATTCTAGATGTGATCTTTATGCTATTCTTGCATCAGGACAAGATTCAGATTAGGGACAATACTTCAATTATGGCTCGCATTAAATTTGTGATGAAGACAACTACTAGAAATACTCACTTGGAATTTGAACCAGAAGCACACACTCACTTTAGAACAGCTGCTTTTACACAATGATTTTTTAAGGGATCCAGAATAATTGGCCTTATCCTAAAGCAGCTATCCCAAAAATTATTTTCTGGCACATCCTACCCTTAAGCAGATGAACCTGGGATGAATCTAGACGTATTTTTAGGTATTTAACAGAAAAAAAATTGAACACAGCTGTCACCACCTCTCTCTGCAGTCAGCAGAGAAACAGACACAACTTACTTAACGTAATTCAATCTCAAACGGGCTGGCTCCGGAGCTGCTTTACCTGTGCCCACCGCGTATGGAAGCGTGCGCACACAGTGCCACTGCTTTACCCTTACCGGTATGCGAATCGCTGATGAAACACAATTACTCTATTTCTCCTCAGTTCCAAGCGGACTTTCCCCCTTCTCCTCGGCTTTTTCCCCGCCCTCTCCCCGCCCGGGCGAACCCCGGGTGTCCGCACCCCAAACCTCTCCCATTGCCAGACCCCACACCCCGCCCTCCCGCCTGCCCTCGCCGGCAGGAGACTTCCCGGGGCCGGGCAGCGGAAAGCCCCGCCGCCCGGGGCTGGGGTCGATGCGGCCGGGCTGGCGGCGGCGGCACCTCCGGCGGTTCGGCCGCGGGGCTCCGGCCGCCGGCCCCGGGCACTCACGCGTGTCCGCAGGGTGCCCGCGGGGGGCGGCGCAGCACCTCCGGGCAGGCGGCGCACTCAAAGCAGGGGGCAGGCGGCTGCCCCAGGGCCGGCCGCCACCGCTGCTCGCTCGCCGCCGCACACGGCCGAGGCCACGGCGCCGCTGCGCCCCGTCGAGCAGGCCCCGGCCTGCGGCGAGCCCTCGCCGGGCGGCGACGAACGCGGAGCCGCGGGGGCGGCGGTCTCAGATAGTGGTCGCTCTCCCCCGTGCTGGGAAAGGGGCGGGGGGAACCCCGTTTTTTCAGCAGAATGTTAGAATCATAGCACCATAGAATGGTTTGGGTTGGAAGGGACCTTAAAGATCATCCAGTTCCAACCCCCCTGCCACAGGCAGGGACACCTTTCCTCTAGACCAGGTTGCTCAAAGCCCCATCCAACCTGGCCTTGAACACTGCCAGGGAGGGGGCATCCACAACCTCTCTGGGCAACCTGTGCCAGTGTTTCACCACCTTCACAGTAAAGAATTTCTTCCTAATATCTAATCTAAATCTACCCTCTTTCAGTTTAAAACCATTCCCCCTCGTCCTGTCACTACATGCCCTTGTAAAAAGCACCTCTCCCGCTTTCCTGTAGGACCCCCTTCAGGTACTGGAAGGCTGCTAGAAGGTCTCCCCGGAGTGTTCTGTTCTCCGGGCTGAATAGCCCCAACTCTCTCAGCCTGTCTTCATAGGAGAGGTGCTCCAGCCCTCTGATCATCTTCGTGGCCCTCCTCTGGGCTCACTCCAAGAGGGCAACGTCCTTCTTATGTTGGGGCCCCCAGAGCTGGACACAATACTCCAGGTGGGGTCTCACGAGAGTGGAGCAGAGGGGCAGAATCACCTCCCCCCCCTTTTTTTTCCTGGTGAAGCTCCCCTGGTTGATGCTGGCTAAGAAAACCAGCTCTTCAAGAGAACATCACAAAACTGAGTGCTTGTTACTTCCCTGAACGAAGGGGTGCTGTGGATGGGGAGGGTACTGAGCTCTTGAAGTATCCAGGAGGTAGGCGTGACCTGGAATTTTTTAAAGCCTAAAAAGTGTCAAAATCAAACAAACCCAGCATATTTGTTGTGCCTCTCTGTGATGCATACTTACAGAATGCTCCTGTTTTTAAGAGAAGTTCGAAAGCTGGCAGTGATGCTGTTTTAACTACCAAGGCATGTAACCGTTGAGCATAGATGCAAGTGACAAGGCACTCTCCTACCGCTGCCTACCGCTGTTACCTTGAAGCTGATAATTCAGTCAGTGATTACTTTTTAAAATAAATTGTCATAGCACTGGAGGTGGTGTTCTCTCAGATGCAGACAGCAATGGCCCACATTCATTGTGCCAGCATGACGGACCATCACCTACCACTGTCAAAGAAAATAGGGAAAGAAGTGATGGCTAAAAATTATAAACAATGACAGTAGATATTTGGGAGAAATTTCTTCTGCTCTCTCTATTTGTAAAGGTTATGAAGGACCTTGATTCTTTGACTTGATTGTTTGGCCTGTTTTTAGCCTCTTACTTCTTCATCCAGTACTCTGATGATAGCTGTGATGGGGACGTCTGCAGCAAATAACGACACAGGGCAATGGAAGACATGAGGCAGGTCCTTGTGTTGGCAATGGACACAAACACAGGTTAATTTTAGTGGATGTTAAGGTGCGCAAGGACTACTGAGCTGTGGAAAGAAAGCTATGATTTTCCTTGACGTGTTGTCTCACATCATGCATCCCCGTGCATGGAGCTTCACTGCCCGCAGTGGAAATGACTTCCAAAGGCAAGGGAGAATCCTGGAAGGAGCTGAATATGTACAAACATCACACGGTGGCCTTAATGCAGCTGTCAAAGCAACCTACCAATGCAACTGTCAGGTTATTTTTGCCTGTGATGAATAAAAATAAATGAAGATTCCTTCCAGGTGTCCCCAAGTACATGAACACCCAAAGAACAAAGGTAGTATTCCCACTTATTTCTACAAGTACAGGAAACTTTACGATATATTTAGTAATGCACATAAGTGAATTGGGATCTGTCTAGGTTTTTCTTACGTGGCTAAAAGTTGTATTTGCTCTATTAGGTACAGTTGGAATAGGTTTCAATATCTTTTGGGCAGAATATTTTTTTATTATGACAGATTATTACTTTTTCTCTTTAATATCGAGGAAATTTGAATATAGAATCAGAAAAACTAGTATCTGGGCATGTCTCAATATATGTATATATTTTTCAGTATCCAGTGCATTTTCTGTAACTTAATATTTTTACAGAAGCAAAGTCAAGTATGACCCACTTCTGAGGAAGAAATAAAAAGGGAAATGCAGTAGATTTGGCGACTCCAAGATGAAAGCATCAGCAATTTTGGTATATTTCAGTTTGCATCTGGCCTGCAGTAAAACTAGTAATCTCCTGTCAAAGTGATTTTCTTGGAAATTTCCATCACAGATTTGGTTTTGGAGGAAGATATCACCATTTTCTGGGCCCAAACTCTGCAGTGATGATTATCTCATATAAAGAGTTTTTACAGCCATGTTATTAACTTGACAAATCAAATATGTAATGACAACAGAAGGACAGCAATATTGCCTGTGCTTACTATTTACTCATATGCTCCTCCACTGATGAATAATAAAAGCAGATCTAAGAAGAATTATATCTCATCTTAGGTAAACCCCACAAAAATCAGGGCAGCAGTAGGCATTGTTATAGAAACCGCAACAAAGTATGTTCCAGCATATCTGGAATCTTGTCAGTCAGAATCAAGTCAATGAATTTCCTCTGTCAGTTACTGGTTTTCTTTAGTATCAAATAAACCACCAGGAAAACAGTAATACCATGCCACTGGCTGAACTCTAATTTTGTCTATTGTGGAGTTATGTTTGGTGTCACTTGGTTAAGATTTAGATCTCAGTTATACCCAAAGTTAATTTCTTTGCATATCATTGCATTAATAATATAATGTGATAAAATGTCATTAGCCACTGTAAGATAATTAAGTGCAAAGGTCATAAAAGAAAATCAATCAGGGACTAAAACTGTAGGGTTTTTCTGGTAAATCACAAATGCATTTAAAATCTGACTTAATGTAAGTATGAATAATGCATGGAAAACATTAAATCATGAAGAATAAAAATAAAATGCTTTTTAAAAAAGCATTAAAAACCCCAAATAAGCCCTTAAGTGCCTGTCAATAATATGTGAAAATAAAAATGGCATTGTCGTCATTGATGTATGAAGAATGGAAGTCTCATGAAAACAGTGGTAAAACTACATTAGAGATTTTAGGAATTACAAACAATAATTTTCCAATAGCCAGCAAGTGGTACACACAAACAGACCTGACCGTGGTGGGAAGGGCTGGAATGACGTAAAGGCTGGAAGCTTGTGGTGGCGTTAAGATCAGTGCTCACAACGAATTGCATCAAATAAGGGCAGAGTACAGACTCAGCCAAGATCTGTTACATGCGTACGTGTTTATGGCTGAGTAGGCATTTATAGATGTGTATGTATTTACTTAGATACACACATACAGATAAATTGTCTACATCTGCCTGATTAGTTTCCCAGAAAAAAAAAATTAGTTAAGAAGTAAGAAAACCTGAGAACGTATTAGAGGAGAAACTTAACACTATTAACGAAAATCAGGGTGTGTATCAGAAAACTTGATTATATGGTAAGTGTTCCACAATATTTTAAATATTAAAATGAACAATTTCATTAAAACCCCTTTCCAGAAAAGGAAGGAAAGACAATAGTTAGAAGTAGATAGCAATCACAAATATGTCAATAAAAATTACCAAATGAAGCCAAAGAAAATTCAAGCCTAGTAAAACTAGGGACAATAGAAGGAAATCTAAGTACAAATAAAACAAGGTAAAAGAGCAGCCAAGACTCAGAACTAGATTGATAGGAGTGGACTAATGGTGCAAAGAAGTGTTCAACAGTTAGCTACAGTATTTGCTAAGGAGCAAAAGGATGTATTTATATCTGATCAGGGTATTGGATAATTCACCACCCCATAATGAAAAACGGAAGTATTAAACTACTTTAATTAGGATAAATATTCTAAAAGGAAAGCAGAGAGAACTTTCACCCAATAATCCTGGAAGAGTTGGCTGAGAAGTTTTCTGTCTTGCTGTTAATTATTGTTAACAATTCTGAGCATACGATGGAAGTCCTGCAATGCTGGACTCAAACGACATGGTTGACCTCATCAGTTATGAATGTAAAAGATGAAGTTCAGCCATAAAATGATATTGATGCTCACTAACATGGTTTAGAAATAGGACTTGGCAGCTGAACTCGAGGTTGTGCTCTGATGAACTTACAAATATAATGAGGTTTGTAACTGTGCTGATGTAATACACTTCTGTAGGGTATTTAACTTAGTCTTCCATGGCCTTCAAACTAAAATAAGTTATTATATAATATGAATAAGATACACAGGGAATAAGAAATGCTGTTATGACAGATCTTACAAAGTAGCATCAAAAACGTACATACCTGACCTTAGGTAATATTTTAATGAATAATCTGGAAACAAATATAAAACCACCAAGCGACTGTATTTGCAGATGCCAAAAGCACAGATGAAGTGATAAATCACGATGGCAACAGACATCGCACAGCGTGATATGGATTCTAGGATAAATTGGACCCATTCAGAGAAAGTTAATCCTAAAAAGTCGAGTGCAATCTCATATATCTAGGGGAAAAACTGTGTATTATACTTCTGGAAGAGTAACTAGTGGCTGAACACAACCTAGCAGCAGGGTGGAGAAGGAGCATGCGCTTCCCTGGTAGCATTCCTATCCATGAAGGCAGATGACTTCTGATGGGGATAACAACAGCAGAAGTTGAAAATGAGGATATCTATTGCATTAGATTCACTGCTCTAAGCACAGAACAAGTGAAGGAACCTCTGCTTAGTGCGACTTGCCTAAAAAATTTTTTTCTTAATCAAGAGATAGAATGAAACCCTTCAGCTTAGTTGTTATTTATCTGAGTGCTGTGCACTTGTTGCTCAGTTTTGAACGAAGTAGCTGCAGCACACCACTGAGCAGGGCAAAGCTGGACATTTATTGATTCATATCAGACAGCTTTTGGTACTCGGACATAAAATTTCAATATTTGTCAGTTCTTTATTTTTCTGTTTTTGAGGGCTTTGAGCATCGTTAAACTATGTATTCTGGAGAGTCACAAAACTTTAAGGAGCTTGTTAGCTCTGGAGTGACAGTGATGCTCATTAGTGAGTTTTTAGACTTATTTCCTGAAGAGGTTAAACAGTATAATTATATTCTCTGTATATATAAATCTGTCTGGCAGTGCCTGCCCTTGCTAGATCCTCCCCACCTGACGACAGAGCTGCTCTGTCAAGACTTGAGCCTTCTCCAGTTCCTCACTCAGAAACGGTCCCAGCTCCGTCTGTGACCACTGAGGTGCTGCAGCTGCTCCAAACGCCACTGCAGAGCCTCCCCAGCACCCTCTGCCCAGGCACCTCGGGGACTCGGGGGCAGTCCTCATCCAGTACTCTCCACGCGGAGGGTGTCCTTCAGGCTGGTTGTTTGGGGCAGGCCCAAGGAAGAGAGAGAAATATCGTATGAGAAGGCTCTAGCAGACAGTCGCTTGCAGAGGCTGAGCTCAGCTTGCTGCTAGTTTTATTAGCTCTGCTTGACAACAGCAAGGGCTACTGAAGCCATGGTATTTACAGAACACAGTCTCTGTTGAAGGGATACAAGCATAATCTTGAGAGAGAAGAGCTGGGAACGTCGTAACATGATGAAACATGAAAGAGTTTTCCCTCTTGGGCCCTAATGTGGCTTCACCATCCCTTCAATCAAGGCATAGCACACTTCAGATAACCCGTGCCCACAGATAATCTGCACAAAATTGCTTTAAGGAGGTGAGGATAATCGAAGGGGATGACACACAGGGCGACAGTTCCCGAGCAGAGGCGCTGGGATACATTTCCCCTGGTGTAACCTGAGCGTGCGTATAATGAACACTGCTGCTGAACCACAGAGCATTTTCCCACCCACGCATAAGCCACGATTTTACAATTGAAAATACATGTTGAAGCACAACAATGGATGTTTGTTGACTGGCCTAAAAAGAGCACACCAAGCTGCCTCTCCTCCTTGTTCCCTTGTCTAATTAAAAAAGCTAAGATTGTAGAGGATTTCCTCCTATGACTTTCCTGTCATTTATGCAAGTCAAAAAGACGCAAGTATTTCCCACTCCCCAAAGGGACACACTAGAGCATGCACGTATGTCAGGCAGCAGTGCTGTTGCCTTGAAATGTGAATTTCAATTTCAGTGAGCTTCCTTACATGATGACCCTTCATCTATTTACCTGATTTTTAATGAAACTATTATATGAGAAAGTAATCTCTGACAATGATATTATTTGGTATAGCTTTCTAAAACCTTAATGTCTTAACCTTTGTTAGAGTGAATCCTAAAATTAAGTAACTGGGTAAGGTCAACTGAAGTAGACACATGCTGCCTGGTGACAGCATGTGTTGCCATGAAGCTGGTTTTATAAAATCATGGTGTAATCTCTAACTTCTGCTTGTACCCTGAGGAACTATAGGGTGTGGAAAAGCAGCAATGAGAAAAAACAGTGGCTGAAATTTATTTTTTGTTATCAACATATGGGAAAATAATCTCTTTAAAGCCAAATAACTTTAAAAACTTCCTTTGGTATTTTGATTTCCCTGTTCCTCATTATTTGCCTCCAGCTACGATCCTATCTGTAGCTGTGGCTTCCACACAGATTCACCGACCATCCCACCGCAGCCAGAAGGGCCTTCCCTCCTGCCTGTCTTTCACTTAAACCCTCAGACTATTGCTCTGTCCTCTTCATCCGAGATCTGAGTCCAATGCTTTTGCCTTGAAGTATTGCCCTTCCAGGTCCAGCTTTGTACACTGATGTGTTTTTTTCCCCTCAGTGTTTTTTTGCAAGGTAGTAACCCATGTCTGCTGGCTTAGCTTCCTAGATTTATCTATTTCATGTAGTATTGCCTGACCAGTAGCACTCACTGCTTTCCTGATCAATTTGAAGTAGGAACTATTTGTAACAAGTAAATCTGTTTTCTTTCTTTTTTTTTTTTCTGTGCAAGAATGCATGCTTGTGTGAACATACAATTCTGTGTACCTACACTGCATTTTCCTGTGAAGAAAATTCCCTTGGGAGGGGACCCGCAGGCCCGAGCCAGTGGCTAGCTGAGGGATCCAGAGAGCTCACTCCCCCAGGCTGGGCTTTTGGAAAGTGAACCAGAGCAAAAAGAGGCCCCAGGGGTAGCATGAGCAGGAGGGAAAGGGGAAGTGAGCTACTGCAAAGCCTTTGAATTACTTAAAAAGGGTGTAGCCACGCAGCCCACGCTCAGATTAGAGGCACTACACCCCTTTTCCAGCCTCATCTGAGGAGTATGTGATGACTTTGATCAAGTATAGTAGGTGTAGATCTAACAGGTAATTTCTGTTCCTCAAGAAATGATGTCAATTTTTTTCACCTTACACTGGAACAAAAGTTGAAATTTTGAAATCTCCTACCAACTGGCATTTTAGGGGGAGAAAAAAGCTTTGTCTGAAGTCAGCTGGAATGTTTCATTTTAAGAAAGGTTCTATTTTGACTTGGCAATGTTATGCTTTTGGTGTGTTATTTATGCTGTAATGTAAAATACCTTTCTGAATTAAATGGAATTACTAAATGTAAACATTTAAGCAGGCTGTTTGTAAGTGGTTGCAAAGTTTGGACTTTACCTCGCCATGGCTGGTACAGGACACAAGATGTGGAAGAAAGAGATATTATATCCTGTGGTCGTGGCTTTTCAATTTGGGAGCCAGCACTGTCAGACTCAATCTACCACACCCCTTTTCCTTCCTCCATTTCCCTTCTTTCCAAAACAGCAAAAATATAATTATCCATTAGATTCTAGTTCCTAGCAAGGAGGATGGTTCTCTCTTGTGTTGGCATTGTACTGTCTGGAAGCTGCTGGAGTGGAGTGCTCTGACTCTGTCTCCCCTTTGCCCCCATCTCTTTCCAAGCTGAGGACTATATCCCTATAAATACTAGAGGAACAATCACATCTTGCACACTAAATTCAGTGACTCCTGGTATAATTCAGATCAGAATTAATTCCTTTATGCTTCAAATGACAATGCAGCAATTTAGAAGTTGAATAATATTGCAGAATAAAAGTGGTATTTCTTACATTCAGCAGGAAGACTTAAAGCAGAATAATAAAACTCAATAAACAAAATTACATGTTCTTTGTTTCCATGTTGTCAGCCCTTTGCCTCGCCATTACCGAGGAAGCAGCTCTGGTGCTTTCAGTGCAGACAGTAGCAGATGATTGAAGTTACCCCTAAAATGGAGCTAAGAGAAGGTAATAGGTGGCTATGCCTACATTAGCAAGTAGTGCGTCCTAAGAGGAGTGGATTTTCTAGACTGGAACAGCTGATGCTTTTCGCCTTGTGGACTAGACTCCCATTAGCCATTTGAATGCAGTAGCTGTGTCCGTGGAAAGCATTTCCTAGTTCAGTTACATCTAAAACCATTCCTTCACGTGAACCGAAAGTGCAGTAAGCAAGCATGCTTCTCATCCAAACCAAAATAGTGCCAAAGTTATATCCTGCGTATTGCCTCTGCATGTCCAGTTCGTGCCATCTAAGGAACATTTCATCAACTCTGGGGTGGTTTTGCGGGTGGCTGAGGTCACTCACAGCGCAGGCTTCCTTTGAAAGGGCTGGTCCCATCTCCAGCCCAGAACCACTGCCCCTTTCTCCTGTTTGTGCAGCTTTGACCAAGTGGTAAGCTGGACAACTTCTTAAAAATAGGGTTAATTTTCACGTGCATTAGTTCATTGCTCCAGGTGATTATGTGTCCATTTGAGAAAGAGTTATGGAAGTACAAAGTGGTAGCACAAAGTGGAGAGCAATTGGGGAGGGTGGAACTGCTTTTTTTTTGTCAGTGGGTGAGGCTTAAATTGGCTTCAATTGTGAAACTCTTCTGTAAGTAGACATCCACATGATGGCTCCTAAGATAAACAGAAATGCCCAGTAGTTATTTTTATTGCTGATTTTGTTCAGCGAGCATTAGGGTTGAAAAAATTATTAAACCAAGTAAAACTCAAAGATTCTACATGTTATTTGGACTGTTTCATCTTTCCCTAAACTCTCCATGCACACAGAATGAAAGGAACATGTAACTTGAAGAGACCTTTTCCAAGAGAATTTTTGATCATGACATTAGTTAAAAAATACCACTTAAGTAGTGTTTCTCTTTTGCTTTTCTCCTGTTTGCTTTTCTCCTGCTCTTCTATTCTTTGCCAGACATGATAATTTACAGTCACAGAGAGTCTAAGCAGGGTACTTTCTAAGAATACTGCAAATTCTATTCATTAGAATCCAAATAACAAAATGTTGGGGTGGAAATATTACTTCTCACACCTTTTTGCATACAATAAAGGCAGTTTTAAAAATGTATTTCTTTTCAGTCAGCCTGTGGTGGGATAGATGAACTGCATCTACTTGACTATTGTGACTTAAATTTTAGCAAGCTTGACATGGCCTTTCTATGGCTACTTAGTTGTTTCTAATGCATTGAAATACCTTTTGCAGTGAAAATCTGCACTGCTGACTCAAAGACTGAACTTCTTTAAATTATGAGGAAAAGTTTATTTAGTCTTTTTGCTTTGTTTGGTCTCTTAAATGTGGTAAAAGAAATGTGTTTGTGGAAAGACAGAGAGGCGATTCTAATCATAAGAAAGACAGGAAATCTCAAATTGATTTTATCCCCTGGAGTAATATCTGGTGAACAATGGAAAACTCTGATGTTATCATCCCAAGCCACTTTATTATTATTGTATGACTTTGCATTAAGTAGAACTTTATTTATGTAGCTAAAAACCTGGGAAAAATACTCTTTGTGAACCAGGAAAATATTGATTCCTAAGTGAGAATCTACTGTTTGGCTGATTTTCATCTTCTCCTTCTGTCTCCAAGACTAATTCCTTAAATATGTTGAAAAGCAGAAGAGAAAATCCAGTTGAATACAATAATGTGCCACCATTCCCTTTTAAGGAAAAAGATGAGAAAAATTTATTATTAAGCTCATAGAACCATAGAATGGTTTGGGTTGGAAGGGACCTTAAAGATCACCTAGTTCCAACCCCCCTGCCATGGTCAGGGACACCTTCCTCTAGACCAGGTTGCTCAAAGCCCCATCCAATCTAGCCTTAAACACCGCCAGGGAGGGGGCATCCACAGCTTCTCTGGGCAACCTGTTCCAGTGTCTCACCACCCCCACAGTAAAGAATTTCTTCCTAATATCTAATCTAAATCTACCCTCTTTCAGTTTAAAACCATTATTCCTTGTCCTATCACTACTTGTCCTTGTAAAAAGTCCCTCTCCCGCTTTCCTGTAGGCCCCCTTCAGGTACTGGAAGGCTGCTCATGAGTATCATGAGGTCTCCCCAGAACCTTCTCTTCTCCAGGCTGAACAGTCCCAACTCTCTCAGCCTGTCTTCATAGGAGAGGTGCTCCAGCCCTCTGATCATCTTTGTGGCCCTCCTCTGGACTCGTTCCAACAGCTCCATGTCCTTCTTATGTTGGGGGCCCCAGAGCTGAACGCAGGACTCCAGGTGGGGTCTCACAAGAGCTGAGTAAAGGGGCAGAATCACCTCCCTCGACCCGCTGACCATGTTCTTTTGATGCAGCCAGGATAGGGTTGGCCTTCTGGGCTTCAAGTGCACGTTGCCGGCTCATGTTGAGCTTCTCATCGACCATCACCCCTGGACGCGTTCCTGTGTGATATGGTCTAGGCAATCCTGCCCCGGCAGGGGGATTGGACTAGATGAACTTTCGAGGTCCCTTCCAATCCCTAACATTCTGTGATTCTGTGATTCTGTGATTCTGTGATTCTGTGATCACCCCCAAGTCCTTCTCCTCAGGGCTGCTCTCAATGCATTCTCCGCCCAGCCTGTATTTGTGCTTGGGATTGCCCCAACCCACATGCAGGACCTTGCACTTGGCCTTGTTGAACTTTATGCGGTTTGCACAGGTCCAGCTCTCAAGCCTGTGAAGCTCCCTCTAGATGGCATCCCTTCCCTCCAGCGTGTTGACTGCACCACACAACTTGGTGTTGTCGGCAAACTTGCTGAGGGCGCACTCAATCCCACTGTCCATGACACCAACAAAGATGTTAAACAGGACCGGTCCCAATACCAACCCCTGAGGAACGCCACTCGTCACTGGTGTCCACTTGGACATTGAGCCATTGACCGTAACTCTTTGAGTGCAGCCATCCAGCCAATTCTTTATCCACCGAGCGGTCCATCCGTCAAGTCCATGTCTCTCCAATTTAGAGACAAGGATGTTGTGCGGGACAGTGTCAAATGCTTTGCACAAGTCCAGGAAGATGACATCAGTTGCTCTTTCCCTATCCACCAGTGCTGTAACCCCGTCATAGAAATTTGTCAGGTATGATTTGCCCTTGGTGAAGCCATGTTGGCTGTCACCAATCACCTCCTTGATTTCCGTGTGCCTCAGTATGGTTTCCAAGAGGATATGCTCCATGATCTTGCCAGACACAGATGTAAGACTGACTGGCCTGTAGTTCCCTAGGTCTTCCTTTTTTCCCTTCTTGAAGATGGGGGTTATGTTTCCCCTTTTCCAGTCAGTGGGAGCTTCACCAGACTGCCACGACTTCTCAAAAATGATGGATAGCGGCTTGGCAACTTCATCCGCCAGTTCCCTCAGGACCCGTAGATGCACCTCACCAGGTCCCATGGACTTGTGCACCTTCAGGTTCCTTAGATGGTTTCGAACCTGATCTTCTACAGTGGGCAGTTCTTCATCCTTCCAGTCCCTGCCTCTGTCTTATGCAACTTGGGTGGTGAGGCTAGAGCACCTGCCGGTGAAGACTGAGGCAAAAAAGTCGTTGAGTACCTCAGCCTTCTCCATTTCTTGTCTCCCGTTTCCTTCCGGAGAGGGCCCCCATTTTCCCTAGTCTTCCTTTTATCACTGACATACCTGTAGAAGCATTTCTTGTTTTCCTTGACATCCCTGGCCAGATTTAATTCCATCAGGGCTTTAGCTTTCTTAAATATTTCTTTGCAAGTTCCTCTGCTTAAGCACATTTCTGTTTGACTCGAGATGTTAAAATGTAACTGAATAGCAAAAATTTGTGAATTCAGTATCTCAGATCTTTTAACAACACAGATTGCACAGGTGATTGAAAATTTGTAGCTTCTCTGTGGACATGAGTAACAAAAGTCCCTATGCTAGAAATATGGCATCTGGTCTTAAACCACCATCAAACCTGACTACATTAAAAGTAACTCGAGGACATGATAGTTTCTCAATCCTGCCCTGCTGCTGTCGGTGCCAGCAGGCAGCAGCACCACCAGCAGCGGCCATGGTGGCCTGGGGTGGTGGCGGGCATTGGTCCCAGTGGGCAGCAGGGGCTTTCATGGGCAAGAGGCCCGCCTCAGCGTGAGCCCCGGCTCCTGCCCCAGTGTCGTGCTGGTGATGGAGTGTGCTTGCAAATTGCTTTGCAATGACTTACAGGAAGGTTGGTTTTCATACATGGCATGGTACGGTCTAATTTACTGTAAATTTTTTGCAATCTAAACTAAAAAGGTAGCTTTGGGTCAGGATTTATTTAGTGTTTTGCTATATAGCATGGTATTAAAAAAGAGAGCTTTCTGTTAGATAATATTGTTTATTTTCATGGCATAGGAAGGAAAATCTCTTTTTTTTTCTTTAATTTAGCGGCTTTTCGTGTGAATTCACCTCAGGTGAACACAGGTAGTATATTCATGATTACATCCTGAAAAGTTCTGAAATCACAAATCCACTTGACAATGCATTTTCACATCCCCAGCTGTCTCCATGTTTAAGTTCTCTAATTATTGCCCCAGTGATTTATTTTTTCTTTTTCTTTAGATTGCTTAAATTTAACATCACTCTGACAGCTAAGCTCAGTGAAATCAGAGTGAAATCTAAGGAACTGGTTTTAATTAACTGGTTTTAGTTTATACTTTCAGTTATTTGTTTAAGCTTCTGTGTATGTAGACTGTAACCAGAGCTTGCCTTGCATCCACGTGACACCTATCTACTTGCTTTTGACCACCTAGAAGTCGAAGCTGCGTACTACCCATATACTAAGCCAGTTGATAGAGGGCCATGTTACATGTAGGGCTTTTGCATGTGACTAAAACTGCAAAAATGAAACTGGTTTGGGGAAATTAGTTCAAATGGTGCCTACACATTACAAATCCATTCGTTAGTCAGTCCTCTGTTAATTTAGTGACTCAGTGTCATCAAGTGGGGGCAACATCCCCCAGAGTCTCAAAGATTATCTAGCTACAGTTTAAGGAGAGGTACAGCAAGGATGACTGATTTAAGATAGAAGTCCCTGAGATCATTAGGAAAAGAGAAGGAAAGTGTGAGAGAGTGAGCGAGCACGCTTCACTTTTTGTTGCTAGGAAAGTGAGAAGAATTATACCTGTCCCTAAGTTTTGTGGTGAGTGGAGCCAACGTCCCCAGTGCTGAGTCTGGACCCGCTTGCTTTCCTTCCTTTCTTCTTCTTTTCTACTTCTCTCTCTCTTTTATTACACGCAGGCCTCATATTTATGTTAAAAACTTATGTTGAGTCTTATTGAGTCTTTTTAGATTTACATCTGTTAACAAAAAGAGGCTCTTAACTTAATCCTGGGCTGAGTCAGGGGAGTGGTAGATGTCTGCTTCTATGGGGAACAAAAGAGAGGTTCTAGAGAACTATTACCTTGAATTTCTACCCACAGCAGGATCATCAAGAGCTACCAGCTCTTCCTAGCTTTCTCTAGGTACCAGGAGCTGTTCACAGGAGGAGCTGTGTTATCATGCCTGGAAGAACTGCATGATCAGACATCCCTGTCTCATGCTCATCAAAGGCTTTGGGATCACCAAGCTGTCGGAGAGCGTCCCATTGATTCAGAAGAGCTGGAGATTGACCATCTGCTACCATCTACTCCTCTTTATGACCCACCCTGAGGCAAGGCAAACCTTACTTGTTTAACCCTTGAAGCTCCAGATCTGACCTTCTGCTTCAGTCAGTGTGTCTACCAGTCAGAGGATTGCCTGGGAGGTGTTCCAGCCACCATGGGCTTGGTACATGTGGGCTTGGTACATATGGGCTTGGTACATCCTTGAGGCCCCTGGCACAGTTCTTACTGCCTTGCTGTGTAAAATCTTCCTTCAGAGTTGTTTTTTTCCTTGTCTTTCCGGAAAACATGTGTTGATGCAGCACAGGATGAGTTGTTCTTTCTTCTGTCCATGTGTGGTGCTTTTTTCTTCATCTTGCAAGCTGCAGAAAGGCATTTCAAGAGTTTGTCCTGATCTATGAAAGGCAGTGAAACTCTGAGGGCTACTTGTGTGTGGCAGACTGCAGAGACCACAGCCTCAGACACCACAGCCTCCCTCTGGCAGCAATTCACCTTCCATACCAGTGACGCTGGTGCAGAACAGCTAACACAGAGGACCACGTTGTCCAGGAGGCTTGTGGAGTCCATAACCAAATCCAAAAGCTGAGAAATCAGGTTCCGGGATTAACCTTGAGGAGTTACCACATGACAGCTAACTGGCTGTAAATCTACACTGGTGCCTAACATGCAATGATTTGTTTGTCTGTCAGTGTGATTTATTAAAAAAAACTCAACCAACCAATCCCCTCCTCCCAATATGTAGCTTCTTGCGTGATTTTAGCTAAATCTTGAAATCTAACTTCAAGTTATGCCAAAGTGAACTGCTGTGCAGAACACCACGTCTGTAACTCTGCAAAAGCTTAAACTGAGCAAAAACGCAAATGTGCCCTTGAAGTTTGCAGGGAGATGGGAGATCATGATGTAAACTTTCAAGGATATAGTTTAACCTGTAACTAACTTACAGGGAAACAGACATGTTCCATATTCACATAACTGCAAATGCAAGCATTGAATTCAACTTCAGATTGCAGCATTTGCAATTCTATATTCTTTTTCCTCTGTCTTAAACCTACACAATAATACAAATATGATTTTATTAACAGGTGAAAAAAACCTTTCCAATAAACTTCCTCAGCAGCAGCTCAGTTCAGCAGAAAGGGGCCGCTCTCTGGCTCTGTGATCTGCACAAAGGAATCACAGAACTTGTAAGTTCAGGAAGCTTCCAGCCCGAGGGAGTGAAAAAGCACTCCTGACAGCAGCAAGGAAGCACCAGAGGGGTAGAGGCTAAGCACTTTCAAGTCCAAATTTTACAGTCATGTTCTGTTTTTTTTTTTTTTTCAATTGAAACAGTGGACATATTTTTCTGTCTCAGTGATGTTTTTGTTCCGGTCTATTCAAGACACATTCTCACTGTTTGTTCTCTTTTTCTATTACCTCCATCTAGGCCTCCCCTGTCCCACCCCATACTACACAATCTCACTTCTGTTCACCTGCTGTTTCCTTTGATCCATCTCTTCCTCTTTTCAGTTAAATAATTCAGATGGTTAAAGCATGGATTCATGACTTCGTATTATCCCTTTGTACTTCTGTCCACTATCTGTCTTATCTATTTGTACACTGTCAGACTTTGAAAGCAAAATTTTGTGCACACATTGGCAGGCTTGGGACTGATACAAGTAATTAGCGATGATATATTACATTCCTTCTAAATGTGCCTTCTGCCTTGTAAATAAAGATGTTGTTCAAATCCTCTTTGGCTACACTATTTTTAGCAACAGATCTGGGATACAACACCCTGAGCTACTGTGTTCATTGAAGATGGGGTTGTTTATCCCTCCTTAGTAGGGCAGGCAAGTCAGAGGCTGCACCAAAGGTTCTCTGTCATGGGAAAACACTACACAGCCCACGAGACAGCAGAGTGGTACGGAACTAGCATGACAGAAACAGTCCTTCGGACAGAGTCAAACTGGGAGAGAACTGTCACAAGAGAGAGAAATTCTAAGGACCAAACTGCTAATACTGGGTAAAAAGAAAATGTGTACAATGTTTTCATACACAGGGAATAAATTTTGAGCACACAAATGTAGGTTTAGAATGCAGAGCTGCTGTAATTAAAAAATAAACCAAAGCATTTATAAACTTTGCCCTGTTTAAGCAACAAAAATGCGTGAGTTCTCACTCTGTAAAGGCTACTGAAAATTGCTAATAGCTATACACTGCCTGTTTGGAGAGCAACAAATACACGAAAACTGAATCTCTGCCAGAAAGACATAATGATGGTCAGAATTTTAAAATAATTGTTAATGTCATGTATGAATAGGATCGGGACTTTTTCTGATCTACTTGCATCTACCAGATGTAATTCCTGTACTGTTCTGAAGTAATGAATTGAGAGGAATGGGGGAGGTGCATTGTTGTTCCAAAGCGTCCATGTGTAGGTTGTACTTTAAAATATCTGTGAAAACATTATTTTGGAATAGCTCTGCGCAATTTCCAAATGTGGATACACCATAAATATTTGCAGAATGTTGGTCTTCAACTTGTTCTAAAAATCTATCAAAGCCAAAATATTTTTTTTTTGCATCATTTAGTAGTTTTGGTTAACATTCTCAGGACTCAATCCTGAAAAACAGTGAGTTGTATGGCCTATTAGTTTTTTTCTTACTGCCTATGTTGAATTAATAACTAATTTTTCATTCACAGAGGAAGTTGCTGACCCAACTGATGTCAATGAATGAGTTAGTACTAATTTTCAAATTACTGAATTTGTTAGGGAAGACAATGAGATACTCTTTTTCTGAGTTTTATTTGGTTTTCAATTAGGATGTATTAATTCTGTAATATCAACTATAAAAATAACCTCATCTTCCTTTTGCTTTTTTTTAAAGGTTCTTATACATGCAGATTTACTGTGGAAATTAGTTGCATATAAAGAGTACTTCTGGCAGTGGAAGAAATAATGAGGCTTGGGTTCTTAGGCCTTTGTAAATCACGCATCTGAAAAATAATGTGTGATCTCCCACTGAAATTAAGCAATACTAACATCTCTGCCTCTGACATTTGCATTTAGGAAGGAGTGATCTCATGTTTTAAGTCTTCCCTCAGAATAAGCTCTCTCCCCTGTACTTAATGGTCTCTCTTCAGTAATTTGTAAAAACTTGCTGCCTCTGACAGGCCTGTCAAATACTCAGAAATCGGCTAATGACTTCCAAATCTTATTGTTGAAATCATGCTCTATTATAGTCTTGTTAAGCCTTGATCTCCAACGACATAAGAGCTTTTCTGTGATGTTTACAAGCCCTGTTGTAAGGACTGTCCCTGACAGCATGTTAAAACCCAACCCTACTACAGTACTCTGTATTTGTAAAGAACATATCCAAAATTACTCATTCTTAATTGTCACTGATTATTACTCGTCTTCCTCTCATGTCACTTCCCTACTCAGGTTACAAATGTAAAAGCAGGACTCTGTATAGTATCATGCGTTAACTGGTGAATCTCAAAAATGAAGCTATTTTGCATGATTTTCATTTTGTGGATACAATTGAGCACTGACAGCTCCTCCAGAGAAACCCCAGACAACTCTTTACGTTTTAACCATTCTGGCTATTTATTTTTTTTTTTAAATAAAAACTCCAGAACTGGGGAGTTTTTTGCGTTATTCAAACTTCCTCCTCCTCCTGCACCTTGTTTAATAAGCAGTGCCTCTGCTGGACGAAAAAGGAAATCAGAATATCAGGAAAAAATTCTTCACGGAAAGGGTTGTCAAGCATTGGAACAGGCTGCCCAGGGAAGTGGTGGAGTCACCATCCCTGGAGGTATTTAAAAGACGAGCAGATGTGGTGCTTAGGGACACGGTTTAGTGGTAGACCTGTCAGTGCTGGGTGAACGGTTGGACTCGAAGATCTTAAAGGTTCTTTCCAACCAAAAAGATTCTATGACTCTGAAAGCCGGCCCCGGCTGCCCAGCCCCAGCGGGCGGGGTGTGGCGTGAGGCCAGCGGCCTTCCCGGCGGGGCGGCTGGCACCCCGGGCGCTGAGCCCCGAGCCGCGGCGCGGGCAGGGCGAGTGTAGCGGCTGTGAGCGGGGGCCCAACGCCAGCCCTCGGCCTGCCTCAAACCACCTTTCCGGCGCCAGGGGGACCCCCGGCCCGCGGGCGGCCGCTGCCGCCTCAGGGAGGCGAAAGCCGTTAACTGCTGTTGGTGGCGGCTGCCCGCGCCCACCCCCTCGGAACGCACCAACGGATCGCGGGGCGGGGGGCACACAAACCCACCCCCGCCCGGCCACCGTCTCCTCCCCCTTCTCGGCCGCTTCCGCCCGTGCGCGCACCGCCCCGGCCCCGCCCCTTTCGGCCAATCACATGAGCGGGCGCGGGGGCTGCCGGGAGCGGGCGCTACTCGAGGGGCTCGGCTGAGGCGCAATATGGCGGCGCTGGCTGGTTGCTGAGCGGTCGGTGGCCGCGGCGTTGGGGCTAGGCGGCCGGAGAGAGAGCCGCGGGGAGGCAGCGGCGGGCGGACAGGGAGGGGGAAGCCGGTGGGGCCGGGCGGAGAAGAGTGGAGGAAGGTGGCGCTGCCGGCTCGGGCCCCCGGGCGGCGGCGATGGCCCAGTGCGTGCAGTCGGTGCAGGAGTTTATCCAGGACTCGTTCGTGCCCTTGGTGGCCGCGCTGTGCAGCGAGGAGGCGGAGAGGCTCACCCGCAAGAACAGCCTGAGCTTCGCCGAGCTGGTGAAGCCCTTCTGCCGCCTCACCTCGGAAGGTCGGTGCTGGGAGCAGAGCGGGGCGCGCGGCTTGTTTACCCGGGGCGGGGAAGGCGGCGCCGCTTCCTCCCTCCTGCCCGCCCGGCGGCGGCCCGGGGGACGCGGGGTCCCGCCCGGCCTGCCAGAGCGGCTGGCGCTGCGCCTCCTCTGCCCGGCGAGGCTGAGCCGGGAGGCTAGAGCCCTTCTTCCCCCCGGGCCCTGGCGGCGGCCTGTCGGTCGGTGTCACCTGGAGCTGTGACGGGCCTTGCGGAGGCACGCTTTTGCCGGGGTTGCCCCCGGTGGTTGTTAAGTCTGTTTAATTTTGTTCGATCTGTTCTTTTCTGTGGAACCTTGGAAGTTAGGCTTCTCCTGGAGACATCACAGAGCACACGGCTGAGGAGAAAGGTGTCTGTAAATCCAGCTCTTCCAAACTGTTTTCTTTATTTGAAACGACTTTATTCTTATCTGGCTGACACTTGTACCTCACTCCTGCTGTAGATCTTGGATTTCACGCTTATGGGTAAAGTAACTAGTTGTAGAAAGTATGGTCAGTCTTTCAGAAACATGAATTGTAATTTCGCTGTAAGTCTTTGCTTCTCTTACCTGCAGTTTTACCGTACATACTTTTTTGTTGATGTTTCTGTGAGCAAGACCTGTGCGAAGAGAAGATGGGAATTGAGTTGGTTATGTGACATTGGTGAAATGACCATGTAAAGCAGCTTTAAGTTACTATCTGGATTTTTTTTTTTTTCTTTTAATTTAACTAAGCTATGCTTTTCAAACCACTGCTCATCACAATAATATGCGGGAGAGCAATTGTAATAGAACTGCTCATGAGAATAGCAATGCAGCGACATTTGTCAGATTTGCTTTCTGACAGATGCTTAGCTCAGACTTCAGTCTCTTCATGTCAAGTATTGAGGAAATGGTGTAAGAAAATTAAGTTTGTCCTGCCACTTGAGTTAGATTTTTGCATTGCTGTTTAAAAAGAAAGGCACCAACTTAGAAGCTAGTCTGTGTTAAAACCTGCCTTATTTCTGTGGCAAGACTTAATAACTTGTTAACCATAACTTGTTTAAAAATGTTTTTCCCTTTGTTTAGAAACACTTATGAGCTACGTGAGAATGCAGCAGAGATAAAAATAATAAATGCAGAAGCTCACATCCTTGGAGTTCTGAAGTTACTTAACTGTCTCTTTAGGTTCTTTGGTGAAAGACTTTCCAAGTGCATCTAGCAAACAAAACCGGGCAGACTGTTCAAAATGAAGCATTCACTCCGAAGAATGCTTAATTCTCTTGTCGCTTAGTTGTAACTCTTTGTTCCAACTATTGTAACGGTTAAGGAACTTGCAAACCTGACTCATCCTCAGCATTCCCCATGTAAATGCAGACCTCAATAGCACGTTGATGCTTATAAACCAAACTAGTCTTCACCCTCTTTTAGTAAAGAAGTTAATTATGGCCAAAGATTAGGCTCCTTCGCTTGATGTAACCTAAGAGTCTGAGCTTATTACTTGAGAGATTTATACTGACTCGATTTCTGCATTATTCTAAAAACTTGTGAAGGAAAGCTCCACTGTTTGATTTTCATAATTTTGTAGTAATTTTTGATATTTCTGTAACTGGTCTTCTGTAAGCTCTGTCATGTAATAAGGGACACCTTCATGAATTGCATCTAAAGCTCCATGATACAGTTTCAATTTCCTAGTTTTGCAGCAGTGGCCGTTGTGATGAATCTTTGAGAAGGGGCGTCCTTGCTGTTCTGTGTAGGCTGCCTAAATTCGACAGTCTGAACCATCCTGTTCAAAACCTGACCTGAGGGTCAGAGAACCGAGAAGCTGAAGCTTGGTACAGTGGGTTTTGTTGCTGCACTACTCTCTGTGTATTCTGATTCAACAGGCTGCAAGCTTGACTTCAGTTCTTCAGTCCAAGTGTGACTTCCTCTTCTAGCTTCATGGAAGAAGCATTACTGCACGCTGTATGTAGCTGCTTGTGGTGAAAGCCAGCATGTATAAGGGTAGGGAAAGCTGTACTAGGCATTTTCTTCAGGCAGAAGAGTAGTTATGTTCCATAACATTTCTCATGAGTTTGTAGAACAGTAAACAATTCCTCTAGCTCCAGAATTTGTGGAGCTCTATGACAGAGAAATAGGCTTGTTGCAGTCCGCACAAACACTGTTGCGTAGTGACACTGTTAATTGTATTCTGGGAACATAGGATAAGTTCTTAAATTGCTCTACCTTACTCGGTTTGACTAGACTTAGAAGTAAAATTTTTCCATGGTGCTTTTTATCTCCAACTAAGAGGAAGAGAGCCATGATTAATGATCTGATCATGGTACAGCAGAATGTGTGTACATGCACATGCCTCCACAACTGTGTGTTGCACTGCTTATGATTGTTTTCATGTCTTCACTTTTAAGCACGGTTTTTCTTGAGGGAGCATGCGGTGCTGTCCTCTTTTTATTAATACTCCTGTCTTTACTTATTATTTCACTGAATTTGTAATGTAAAATTGGGTTGATTAGGATTTCATCTCTTTAGGAATAAGCTGTCCCTTGTACTTGTGCAAAACTTTAAAGTACATGCGTTACTTCCTGAACTCTTCTGTAGTTTGAAGAGCTCAGTCACTGGTTTGCCACTTGCATTTTGAGAATCCATTACAATACAGTTTTTTCTCTGAAGTTTAGGATTTGCATAGCTTATGAGCCTGCTGAAGGCTGCATGTTCATCAACATTCTCACTTAGAGAAGCAGTGCAGTTATAAAATGAATCTCCTGATTTATGTGCAAAACAGTTTTGATACACAGAAACTAAGCTGAGTGTGTGCGTGCATCTGTGCATGTGCATGATAGTGTGCATGTATCGATCATCCTTCACACGTTAACAGAGATATGGAGGCCCAGACCACTTCTTGATTCTTCAGGTAGTGTTAAACCACATGCTTGTGGTTGCTCAGTCCAAGGAGACCAGATTATATCTGATTTCAAGTAGAACCCCACAAACATACATAATGTAGATGTGGCGGGGGTGAGGGGGGGAGCTCTGCACTAATCGGCATTAATCTACTCATCAATTTCTGCCTATCAGCGGCTTGCTAATGTTGGTGTAGCCAAAAATACCCTTGCTATATAGCAAATTGTGATGGTAGGAAATCCTGAGCACAGGTTCAGACTGCTCCTTACTATAACTTTTAGCTTCTGGACTTATATATGTCAGTCACTTCTTGTTATTGAAGGAGGTATGGTTAAATTGAGAGAACAATTTTACTGTCCCAGTAAGTCTTTACTTCAGAGGAAAACAAAACCCTTCCCAAACTTCCATTTTTCTTTTATAAAGGAAACCAGAAGTATATTGTGGGTTTTATACCTTCACATTTTATACCTTCACATTTATTCTCAAAGTAGCAGTCTTTCTTAAGTATTGTGTTTGTCAGTAACAGTTGATGCCTAATTTAACAATGTATATGTTGTATAGGTAGGTTTTCTTTAAAATAGCATCCTGTTTTTAAGAATCTTTAAAAATACTATCTGAACTAATACTGTCTTGGTGGGAGGGAGAATTAACAGTGTATACTTCAACTAGCAAATGTCACTTTAAGGTAGTCTTGGTTACTCTTAAACCAAAGTGTTTTATGTCTTAAGAGGGGAGCTTCTGATAACTGTATCTGATTCTAAGCCTTAAATATGTGCTGGAAATAAGGAGGTATAACGGGAACACTGTGTTTATTTGATGAGCTTAGTCTGATGTTAAGCATTAATTGTTCAGGAGTATTTTGGTCAACATCTGAATATTGTCAACTTCTGATGAGAAAGATCTTGTTCTAGTATATGTTACTACTCCCCCTTTTGGCGAAATACTTTCTGAAATGATCTTAAGAACACTTGATGGAACTATATAACACTAGAAAATTTTTATTAGGGATTAAGGCAAGAGCTTTGTGGGTTTCCAAATATGTCCTTTGTGTCAGTCCTTAGCATTGCACATATATCAGAAATGTCATCTGTGTCCTGTATGGAAATACGTTTGCTCGTCATTATTACAGCTATTATATTTTAGGAGTGACACCAAGGATGAGTTTTGGTGTTACAGCTGCACTGGTAAAGGCAAACTGGTTTCTTAGTTGTTTGTCCCTCCTGCTTCCTTTACGTTTGATCTTTTCAGTAATCATGTGGCAGTAGGATTGGTAGTTTACCTATATATGATATTGAAAAAAAAAAATCCACCCCTTTAGCTTTCTGATAGAAGTGCTGGACTGGATCAATTAAGTTTAACCAGCACAATTGCTGTCCTTGGTGTTGATACAGCCTTGTGTTGAACCAATTCAATCTGAAACAGCTGAAAAAAAAATACGTATTTTTAGGTTGTTTGGGCAGCATAAGTTCTTTAAACTGCTTCACACTGTTTTCCCACGAGCGTTAGTGCTAGCTAAAGGTTGGGAGTGAATGTGTGACTGAGGAGGGTAGAACTGTGCCCTTAAACTGCTTCACACTGTTTTCCCACGAGCGTTAGTGCTAGCTAAAGGTTGGGAGTGAATGTACTGAGGAGGGTAGAACTGTGCCCGTCCAGACTAACTTAACTGTGATGTAAATCTGCTTTAACAGCTAAGATGGACTGCAAACACATCTAGTGTGAGCTGGCTCGGGCTGTGTAGCTGTTACTTCTGAAGAGGCTTGTGGAAAAGGTGCGGAGTCCTCTGCAGGCTGGAGGGGGACGAAGACTCGCTGTCGGACCTTCACAGTGTGAATTTTGTGGGTAGTTGCAAGATGAGAAAAACAAGAAGAATTTTCCATTGTGCTACAATGCTATACAGTGGTTTGTGAAAATAAAAATGCAAAGGAGTCGAGGGCTGTACTGTGGGGCATGTGGTAGCACCAGATGTCTTAAGTAGGTATACTCAATGTGTCTTGCCTGCGCTTATAGTCTGGCTTGCTTGGTGGTGCTTGTCATTTGAAATAGGGAAAATGACATGAAAAATCAGAGCAGATACAGAATTGTAATGTCTACTTAAAAGGTCGTGAATGGTTCTTTAAAAACGGATGGCTTGAGGGAGCAAGTTTCACAAAGATTCTACAAAGGGAGCTCTGCATTTACGAGTCATGTGAGGCTCAAATTATTGCTCATGGTAAAATGTCGCTTTGTCTGTGAGATACAGAAGTGATTACAGCCCAACTGAATTCTAGTGAAAAGATCAGAGCTAGACCTTAAGTAGAAAGGTGGGCCAGTACACGTAAGTGTGAAGAAACTTGGGTTTCTTGTGATTAATCATTTCTTGCTTTTCAGAAGACTGATGCTTTTTTGAAAAGCAACAAAACCACCAAAACAAAACAAAAGCAGGGACTTAAGGAATAAAAGCAATCACAGATCTATCATTAAAGAAAAAAGTGAAATTTGCCTGTGATGATTTTTTTTTAAACACATAGAAAATAAAGGCATCCTACGTATAACTGACACAGTTATATGGAATTTCAACTTTAACTTTCAGTTAAATGCCATTGTTCATTAGTCATCTTGCTGGACTTTGCTGCTGCCTTGTCCTTTAGGTGTGGTATTGACCCCTTTGCTTGGGCTTAGGACTCTTTCTTTAGTGGTGTTTTCTGCCTGATGGCTTTCATGCAGAAGTTGGTCTTGGGAGGAAAATGTTTTTTCGATAAGTAACACAAAACCAAAACAGTGTAAGTTACTGTGTGCTAATAACATAAGGCTGGTGTCACCCTTTTAAAAGCTCATTTAATAATGAACCTGTTTCTTTTGTGGAATATTATTTTCGTTAGTAACACCCTACTTTTTCTAAATAAGCAACCTCTCCAACCAACAACTTACATGCTTGCCAGCTGTTTGTAGTTCTGTCATAAGCACTAGGTTCATGGACACTTCAACTGCACTGTTGTGATTTTTTTTTTTTTGAGGCTGCATGCAATAATCCACTTTCTCAGGCAAAACTCTCATGCACAATGCTGAAATCAATATTTAATACTCAGAAGACTTTGCTTTTTAAACAAGCATTTAAAAGTGAATCAGGAATGCTGGTGTTACTAACATGGACTTTTGATTGAAAATTGATTAATTTTTACGAAAAGTTTGTCACTCAAGAAATGTAACTTCAGTAGCATTTTTCTAAAATAAATAGTGTGATACCTCTTGGAGAACAGGGGAGTTCAAAAACCATTTCTTAAAAAACAAACAAACAAAACCCCAACAAAACAAAGATAACCACACTGTAGTATTACAAATGAAAGGGTATGTTCGTTTTGGGTGAACTTATACTATGCTATCCCTGTCAAGTTTTTTGAATGCCATTATTGTGTACTGGGGTTTTCTTGGAAACCGGGGACCCCTTGGAATATGTTATGTGACATCCATACATGGTTACTATAGGCTTTCTGTGCAAGTTGAGTGCGTCCCACAAGGAAGGGGGTGCAGCAGTGTAGGGCATACTTTTGAGTACCTTTTTTAATCGGAGTGGATATTCGTACCAGCTAAGATACTATGCTAGGTTTTCATCAGTCTGCCTAGATGAGCCTAATATTGAACATGAAGTAATTTCTTGTTTTTTCCTTTCCCCTCACTCCATTTTTGATACTCAAGTATTATGGTCTGTGATCTAAAATTGGTGATGGAGTGGTTTAGTGAAGAAAGTAATCTTTAAAGAAAAAAAAAAAATTGTTGGAGAAATACTAATTTAGGGTAACTATTTTAACTCTCTGTTATACTCCTCAATAAAGCCTATTTGTTTTTCTTTTTTAGTTCACATGAGAGATCCTAATAATCAGCTTCACATAATTAAAAATTTGAAGATTGCTGTCAACAATATTATTACTCACCCACCTCAGCCCGGTGCCATTCGAAAACTTTTGAATGATGTTGTGTCTGTCAGTCAGCCTGCTGAAGGACTGGTAGCTAATGTGATCACAGCTGGAGATTATGATCTCAACATTAGTGGTATGTAATGACATTGTATTTTTCTGTAATTTAAACTGGAATTTACTGTAAGATTTCTAACCTTAATTTCAAGTTTGTGGCATATATTAAAGTTACTCTGAGAGTTGATCAGTTTTGAGTCATTGTTTTCACTGATTCAGATTTATCAAATAGTTTTGTTTTTATATAATGCTGAGTGGCTGAACTTAATTAATAATTCTTAATGTTTCCTAAAATAATTCTTCTGAACTTGTGTTAAATCATCATATTATTTTAATGCAGAAAATACTCATGCTTTGGTTGTGTTAATAGCTCATCAAATTACAGAGGTTTTTTTGTTACAAAACTGATACACTAACTTGTTACACTTAGCTGAATAAATATCAGAACTTACTTACAGTTTTGGTACTAACGCACAGCTTATATTGAAGTTAGTCTTCCTGGCTTCTTTTGTTTATCTTCTTACTTATTGCTTAATGCATGGAGTTCATAAAGTTGTCATAAAAAGTCTAGGGATAAAAAGGTTTTGAGGAAAGGTGTATGATTCCTTGTCTGATTTTTTTTTTTTTGGCATGAAACTTGGTGCTTCATATTTTGCTATCAAAATGGCTAGACTATTCTAAAAATGTTTTTTTCAGATCTCCAAGGGATAAGGCAGTGTGAATAATACCAAACGAGACCTGATCTTGAGAGCTGAGAAGATTAAACTCCTCCCAATTAAGACCCTAATCCATTAAAGCCTTTGAGTACATACTTAATTCAAAGCATGTATGCATTGCCCTATTTAAACATAAATAATTTATTGTACTTAAAGTTCAACATGCAGTGAGGAATTTGGCTCTGCTGTAGCAAAAGATGGACAAACACTCGTGAGGATTAGTAACTGATGCTGTCATAGTATGTTTTTTTATGTTGGTGATGAAAAATTGCATAATTCTACATCTTTGATACCTAATTTACAAACCATATCCTCAACTTGATGTGAAATACTGGTGGTAAAGGAAAAGGCTTGAGCGTGGAAATTCTAATTTTTGAGAGCTATTGGAAACTTGCACCCTTTTTCAGTTTCCATGCTCCTGTTTATCTGTGAAACTGGTGAATTGCCATTTTTTGTGAAATCTTTTTGGAGGGAAAGTCTGCTTCAATTCTAGAGATTGGAAGACCCTGAGAAAGCAGAATGGTTTCAGTGAAGAGACTTTTCCGTAACATTTAATTTAGAAGTGAGGTATTGGAAGAAGCGGGGAAAAAAATAGTGACTACATCAAGCCATGCTTTGTAGGTGTAGAAGCAAATAACTTTCCTTTTGTTTTCCTTATTTGCTGCTGGAGCATCAGATGTACATGACTATCTTCTGTCTCTGAGTGATTAGGTTCTTATTTCCATTCAGACTGGCTGTATGCTTATTTGAGAGAAGGAAAGATGTTTGATCTGTTTAAGATTATACAGAAGGAGAAAATCATGTAGCAACTTTGTAGTCTTGTGGTACTCCTTTTCAGGGCTTTAGCACAAAACACTGACACAGTGTTCTTGATGATGAAACTTGGATCCCATTACATTGTGGGAGGAAGTGAGGAAGTCCTTGTCAGGTAGAGTTCCTTTTCTACTTAGAAAATTATGAGTATTTACTAAGAAACTTATTTTTTCAACTTTGTTAGAGCATTTTATTGAAAACCCATGGAAGCATTCATTCTTGGCAACAAAACATAATCTTCTGGCATGGAAATGTTAAATACTCTAATCTGTTCTTTAATTTGCTCTTTTTCTTTTGGTGGATTAGTTTTCTAGGATAGCAATATTAAAACATATTTCCTTAATCTTTGATGATCAAGTGCAGTATATTTTGAAGGAAGACACAAACATTAAGAAGTTCATGTATGAGTGTTTCCAGCACTGGATCATGATCCTGCTCTTTTTTAGAAAAGTTTTGGAACTGCTGAGGTGAATGGGTTTAATTGTTTGTAATCCTTCTTTGCTACACTTTTTGGTTAATAGCCTCAGAGTTCCATAATCTCCTTGTAGTGAGAGACCTGGTTGACTGCTGAAGGGGTGCTTACATTCAGCCATGCCTGCTTCTCCAATGTACTAGTGCGTGTGGAGAGTGAGGAAAAGCGATCCCACTAAAGAATTAAATTTTTTTCTTCTCCCAAATAAGTTTTCAGCTGGATCACTTCCCTGGCTATGTTTGTTCAGGTCTACATGATGCTTGATGGAGATAAGGGAGAATGTTGGAGCTACTACTTTCAGCAGCTAACGTCTTTGGCTATTTTAACTGTAGTACTACAGGCTGAGAAATCTCAGAAATTAGGGTCTTACATTTATAGTATCTTCCAACTAGAAAAATAGAAATAATATCTAGATAGAACTCTTAATTCTTTACTACTTTATAAATTTCCATTTTTATTCAAGCCCATAATTTGGGCTGAATCAGAAATTAATATTGATTCAATAGAAATTGAAGTACACTGTGAAATGTGGAGGAGGCTGAAATGTTCATGATTGAGGTTAGCTGAAATCAAATGTCTTCAGTCCCTGACAAGCCTGCATGGTATAGATTTTCTGCTTCATGCTACCAGAGCGTAAAAGCCAATAGTGTGTTTTCACCTGACCCTTTTTAGTGTAATAATATCATGTTTTTTCTATCAGATCGCTCAGTTAAAGCTAGTGTTCCTTGGTACAGTAATTGGAAAGAGACACTGATGGAACTGAACACATCCACGTTTTATTCAGGTATTTTTTGTGGTTGGTGCCAATTTGCCAAATTGCCCCTTATTTCTTTTCCATGTGCCCCATCCACCTTTCCTTACCATCTGCTACAACTGTTTAGCACTTTTCTTGGCGTAGATGTGTGTTCCTCCATTTTTCACCCCCAAATGAAAAATTGTTGGTGGTGGTTGTTTAATTTTTCTTTTAGTCATATTTCTTCTCCTGTTAATCTAAATCATTTGGTCATTCCATAGAATCAATAAGTGCAGAGTGGTGGTGGGAAATGACCTGTTGCTGTAAAAGCACCGTCTTCTTTGATCCTATGGAACTGTATACTGTCACTGGTCTGTATTTCAAATGTAAACACTTTCTGCTTCTCTCTAGAGTTTCCTTCTCACGGGATAGTAGTGCTTTTCAAGTTGGAACTAAAGTGCTGAACACATATGCCTCTGCTATATTGATATTCTTTCTGGAGTATGACTTCAAAAAAAAAAAAAAAAAGCTTTGTAATACATTTTCGCCTAGTTTATAAGACTTATTGCTGCCAAAACGCATTGATTATTGACCTCTCAACTTACAGTGAAGCTCTGTTGTGGTCTACAAGAGATGGATTTTGATGGTTTTCTGTTTTAGATATTAATAAAGCTTATGCCTTCAGTTAGTAATAGCTATCCTTTCAGTAGTGTCTGTTCAGATGCTGCTAAATGCCTTCCTTTCTGAATGTATTAGAGTACTGGTATCTGTGAAATTCACCTTGCTCAGTCAGGTAGCTAAAAAGTACAAAACCTCATGAAGTAGATTTTTCATTCTTAAGCTATTATATACAAATATTACTTACCATATTTTTTCTTAACAATTTCTGAACACGTTTACAAATTTGCCTAAACATCCGTTCTGCTTGTTTAGTAAACTGGAAAAATGCAAAAACTTACAGGTCTGTGCACCTAAATGACAGAGTGTTGCTGTGCACTGCTATAATGTGTCATGAAATGTTACGTCTCTGGAATTTTTTCAGATACTGTTCTTGATTTGAACATGGTGCATGTTTATTATTTTAAGTATTTACTATAAATGATTACAGTCCTGTAAATGTTCTTAAGTGAATACTGTTATTGTGTTGTGGTTGTGTGGAGGGAATCCAGTTACCTTTGTAGCCACCTCCAAGGTTCTTAATAGGCTGAATGAGAAAGGGGAGGGGGAAAACAAACAACAACCCACCCCACAAAATGAAGTTATACTTCACTGTTTGTAGCGATGTCAGATTTTTTTTTTGCCATTGTTCAGCTGTAAAACAGCGATGGAAAACTGAAAAAAGAGCTTGAAACTAAAATGCACGTGAAATTTCTACATTAAGTAGTTAAACATTGTTTGGTTTGAACCGGAGTTACTACAAGGCTTTGTTATACTTGTGAAAAATACGCGAGTCACTTTCTCATGGTTTGTTTTTAATAGCAGGCTGTGTTTTCCTTGATTTAAATAGTTGGCATATTTACATGTAGGACGTAGTAAAGCCAAGACCTTTTTATATCCTAGATGAGCGCTTAGAGAGCAGTTGCTAGAAAGACTGTAAACAAAAGCTAGAAGTTTGCTTCCTATTGATCTTTTTTTTTTTTTGTGAGAGGTGCTGACTGCTAGACTGAGTTCAGTTATGAAGTGAGACTGTATCTGACTCTTGTGTGGATGAAGCTGTAAGATGGCCTGACAATATAAGATTAAACAAAATGCATTAACTTAATGCACTAGAAGAAAATTCCAACATAAAAATGAAACTCAATTTCTGAAAGTCAGCTAAGAAATCAAGGTGATGTGTTTTGGTTTTTGTTTGGTTTGGGTTTTTTTGGGTTTTTTTTGTTTTTTTTTTTAGAGGGGTGAGGTTTACAAAGCATTAGAAATTTTAGTGAGTTAAATCAAGTAATGTGTTTTCTTGGGGCCATATAAAGAAAATAAATATATTCAGGATTTCTCATTAATGGCTTTTTTCTGTACTAGTTATTGTTTTCTAGTTTGCAGGTGAGTTTACACTGGATTCCAGCTAACTTCAGTGTGAAATCAGGTTTTTGGAAGTGGACTGATTTTGCTCTGGGTCTTTTTTCCACTCAAGGGAAGGAGTTGCAGAATTGAGATGGCATAAAACAGGCTTGAAAGAAGAAACAATACTTCATTGCTAGACTCATAGTTGGAGTGGAAAGAAACAAGATTTTTAACTTCACGTGTTCTTTGGAAGTCCCAGACATACTTGGTTTCCCTTGATTTGTTACTTTTAGAAAAACGAAATCCCTATTGTGAAAGTGCATTTGAAGATGGCAGGTTAACACCATAAGGCATTAATGACACAACTCGGATCTGAGCTTTTAGCTTTTTAGATCTCTGCTTTGTCAGCTGACACCTGAGCTGTTTTAGCAGGAAGGGGAGTACTGTCAAGCCAAGTCACAACACTTGCAAAAAGCTTTAGATAAACTGGCAGGATAGGGTTTTGGTAATCCTTATTCCTCTACATACTCAAAAATTAATTTTGCTTCTTGGCCAATTCTTATATCCCTAGCTGAGGCAAATTCAGTGACTATTAGAAGAATTTTGATTTGTTTTTTCTTTCACAAGTGTGCGTGTGTGTCTAAAGGGGTGGTATGGAGTAGTTAGTCTAACAAGGACTGAATACGTGTAAGCCTGCAATATTGAGGAAGTTGGTGCTTAAGATACTGTTTGATTCAGAATGTTACTGTTTCTCTCACTTGTGCGTATTTTAGATGCTTTCTCCTTAGACTGTTCCCCCTTCTTTCCCCTGCCATGCAAACCTTGTCAGAGTTTGCAAGCTTCACTTCTAGGTGTAGTCTTTCATATTTCCTTTTCATAAATGAGTAAACAGAAGTTTTGCTGAATATTCCAATTCATCCTATCTTACTGTGTGTTCCAGCTACTACTCCTTGGTTTGAGTCTTACAGAGAGTGCTTTCTTCAGTCCATGCCTGCATCAGATCATGAATTCTTGAACCACTATGTTGCATGTATCCTTTGAGTATTACAGACCTCTCTAGTGGAGGCTGTTACAGCTGCCTGCAGAAACGTAATGTAGGAGACTTTGAAGTTTTGCAGTAACTCTTTTTGCTGATATGATTTGAAAGATTTTTTTTTCAATATGTCTAACTATACCAACTAATTGTATAAGGGTGTCAGGGTTTTCTTTGTGGTTAGTTTTCTTTTTTAAACCACACTTTTTTTTGATGTGTCAAACTGAACTCTAAGCTGATACCTGTAAACTGAACTTCCTCATGCTAAAACACTTTCTGCTGTAGTTCTTTAGGTATCTGTGACTGACCCTTCTGTGCAACAGAAGCTTGTGTGTTTGGAATGCACCTGCTGCTTTTTACAGCTTTTTCTAGCAGATGGAGGGGGGGAGGTTGGAGAGGGTGTTTTGGAAAATTGGTGACCTTTGAGCTATTTTGGACAAAAAGTCTGGAAAGATGCCTAAATGCTTTCACTTTTTTTTTTTTTACCAAAACTTAGGCCTGATTTGCTTGTCTACAGGGAAAATAAAAATAAGGACTGTTTCATGATGTAGCTGGTGTTTAACTTTACAATAATTATAATGCTGCAGGTTTCTTAACACCTACTCTGTTCCAAATTCTTTACTGTACTTTATAATTTCAGTATGGTGCAACAGGTATGTTAGTAACCATTAGAGACAACCATTTGTGCAGAATTAACTTGGCAAAATATTGATTCTGGCCTTTGACTTCTATGTTGTAGTAACATTTAAAGTACAACTTGCTTTCTGGCTTCTCTGAATTAATGTCTTTGATTTGGTGAATAGATGTAGCAGAGCAGGATGTTCCTTATTAATGATTGTACAGTTGCGTTGAGGTAAAAACTGAACACTTCTGCTTTTTACTCAGAAGATGTTGCTGTGTTTATGAATACTGACTGTTATTGTTGCTCAGGTGATACCTTGAGGTCCCAGCTCTCCTTGGAAGTAGAAAACTAAAGCACACTGGGGGTGAATTTCAGTTATATGTTTCATATGTGAGCAGTTGGTCTGTATCTAAAATCTTAAATGAACTATTAGCTATTATGTATTGGCTTAAACTTGGATTCAGTGTCAGAATTGGTGCAAACTGGTGTTCCATGTCATGTTACAGATGTTAGTTAATTGACCACTTAAATAGTGTTTTATATTGAGACTAAGGCTAAAGTCTAATTGCACATATTTTTGTGGTAGTGTTTTTTACAGGCTTAAACATTGTACTCATCTGTTTTTTTATATACTTCCTATTTTATTATATGATCAGTCGTTGTTCCTGGGTTCTTTGGTAAACGTCCTTAACGTGAATTTAGGTATGCTTGTAGTTTCTTCTAGTGAACCAGAGCCTGTGGAGCAATTTCTGAAGCTGTCTCAAGAACAACATCGAATTCAGCATAGTAGTGAATACTTATATCCCAAATGGTTTATACCAAACACGCTCAAATACTATGTGTTACTGCACGATGTAAGCACAGGAGAAGAACAAAGGTGGGTCTTCTGCCTTCAGTGAATTTACAGAGGAACTCTTTGACTGAAATGTTAGTGGTTATAAATTCTGTTGAGATTAGACATACAACAGGATCCATTAAGTAGTATTTTGACTATTATCAAAGCAGATTTTCTTAAGTATTATTTTCAGACCTACTTCTTGTGTTCATGTAAAATGTAAAGAATCAGTCCTAGCTTCTTGAGGTAGATGCTTTCTTTGCTAGGTTGCTGAACTAATTCTGAAAGATTATCAGTTTCACTCTTGCATAAAGGAAAGCTTTAAAAATAGAAGAATTTTCCTTTTAATCCCTATGGATAGTAGTCTAAAATAGCTTGTTGCAGTATACACTTAGAATAGAGTTAGTTTGATATCAAGACAGAGTAAATATTATCTTTTCAGAGCTGACTCCATTTATGAAGAGATGAAGCAGAGGTATGGAACTCAGGGTTGCTATTTGCTGAAAATAAATTCTCGGGTGTCTAACAGAGGAACAGATGAACAGATACCAGATCCTTGGAGTCAGTACCTTCAGAAAAACGCTATCCAGAACCAGGTATTATAGTATTCTAAAAACAGTTTATAAGGTGCGCATGAAAGCTCATTTCAGTTGTGTTAAATTTTGCCATGGTATTATGTATGTTTCTACAGAATGGGCTACTAGGCAGTCAAGATACTTCTGAGATAGCTGTTACTTTTTGGAGGGCATAAGATGAGTCCTCTTTCAAAGAACTGTCCTCTATGCTACTTAAATTGACAGTAAGGAGCACTGAAACACTAGACTGAAATAGACAGACAGGAACATTGAAATAATACACTTGTGCTTTATGCACTGACGAGAGCAAGAAACCTCAGAAGTGTCCTATTCGTAGTAACTTTCTAGCTTCATTTTGATTCATTTTCTTCACTCTTAAAATTTGGGTTTTTTTTCCAGGGCTTCTGTACTTCACTAAACAGTGTGGGTGTGTTGTTTTGTGGGGGTATGTGTGGTTTTTCTGTTAACTTCTTGCAGTCCAGTCTGGTCTGTCATCTGCTAAGATGTCAAATGATAGTGTGTGTGAGTTCAGTTTGCCATAAATGTCTGTATTTTTGGCTTTGGGACCAAAAATGTTTCTCCTTGAGTTTGCTTTTGACTGACCTGCAGTTGTAACTGCATCTGATCAAAAGGTTTGTTTGTGTCTTTACCAAATCTAGCTGGCAGTGGAAAGTCAAAACATCTCGTATTCTGTAAGCCAAGAGGACCAATAAGTAATGTTCCACCATAAACTAATTAGATCTTTTTCTTTTTTTCTGTCAGCTGTCCAACAGAGTTGATTTTTTTTTTTTGTATGAACTTGTTCAGGAATTGCTTTAGGGAGCATATTTTTGACAGGTGTAGGCATTGATGTGTAAGAGTTGAGTTTCTTGCTTTAGTTGATAGTGAAGCTATTTGAGCAAGCCAGAAGATACTTGCTTCATTTGTTGGTGAATCGAACTTTCATCTTATACAACAGGACAGGTTCTCAAAGCCTAACAGACTACTTAAGAAATTAATATATATGAACAAACATACTTTTGTAGTAATTCAGTTAACTGTTACTAAAGTTAACAACTACTGTTGACTAACTTGTGTGTGTGCTCTAGTATTCTTAAATTTCTGACTACTTTTTTTTCCTTTTTTTCTGTCAGGATTACTATGAAGACTGTCCTCATACTGTCATTTCAAACAAGCATACTGATCACTTGATATCAGATGGCTTAGACAGTGAAATTAAAGGTATTTTTATAACTTCTATCAAAACATTGGTGTGATTGCATTTATACAGCTGTCTTATGTCTTGGACAGGAATCACTTGAGTGATTTGTTAGGGAATTCAAAGTAAAATTTTCTAAATGCTCAAAGATAATGTAACTTCCTGTCCACAAAGGAAAACACTGTGGTGCTGATCTGCTGGACTGGTGGTAATTGGTAGATGGCTATTTGTGGGAAGCCACACAGCTGTGTCCTAGCAATCAAGAGAGAAAAGGTCTCCAGGCTCGAGGAGAGAAGGAATGCAAACAATCCCAGAGAACACAGTGGCAGCAGCAGCAGAACAAGAAGAAGCAGAAGCATCAACCTCCACAGCTACTATGGCAAAGTAACAATTCTGATAACGAGGAAGAGGGTATTATACAAGGCTGCAACGATCCTCAGCTACTTTATCATACCGCAGGACCCTTCAAGAAGGTGTTCAGCAGAAAGCAGGATTTGTGTTCCTTCAGAACAAAGCAGGCATAGATTGTGAAAACTAATCATCACCTGAGCTCCATCCAGCCCGCATCAAAATTGGGAAGCAGTCCGCAGCAGCTATTGATGTATTGGGCTCATCTTTTGTAAGATTAAGCATGTGGTCTGCAAACTCTGACAATTAATAAAAAGTAACATAGGATTAAATGGTTAATTTTTATCATAATAAAAGTTCTGGTTAGTGTGCTCTGATGTAGCTTGGAAGCTGAGGTGCCTTTTTTGTTTTTATTTTTGATTTTAAATCTGGAAATGACAGAGTAGTGACTTACTTTGTAAGTTGGTTGGTAGAACTTGCCTCGCAATTGAGCTTGTGGATGGCAGAGGACAATAAATGAAATTGAGAGCAAATTAATGTATGGCTTTTTTAAAATTTTTTTTAAGGCAGCTGTGTAGGATTCATATGAGAAGCATCATCAAATAGGGAAGAGTGGAGGTACCCCACACTGTATGGCCTGACTCAGCCCAGATCTTTCAGATCTGACTTGAAAGGCACGGGGAGACCTAGGGTGTGTAGGAGGGCCTGCAGTTGCCCAAAAAATCATCTTTCTAGGGCCTTACCGCCCAGATGTAGTCTGCAAGCTGCTGTTTGAACTTTACATACCCAGCTTTACATGTCATGAGTAAAATCCATTAACGATTTGCTTTCACAACTCATCTTTGCTCAATGCTAACTAGGGCCAGGTAAAGCAAGCCGATTTTCTTATGTAGAAAGGAAATAGTAAATAAGAGTACTATTTAAGTCTTAGAGCGAAACGGTGTCTCCGTCTAGTTCAGATAGCTAGATGCAATAGTGGTCAACAGCCCATCTCACTGAATTTAGAGGGCTTTGGAGGAGGTTGTTTTACATCATGATTGCTCAGAAGGGCATGGAAAATGAGTCTGTTTTTTTTAACCTTGAAACAGAAACAAAAAAGAGTTAATGGATCCACTTGAGCCATTGTAGTAATGGCTGCATTTCCAACTTTTCATGAATATTTGACTTGGATTTTAATGTTTTCTTAGTTTTCCTTCAGTATTGTTGATACTTGGGGATTCTTTGCACTGTAGCTGAGAACCAAAAACATATGTACTTAGCCATGTTGTAGTTCTTGAGATTCCCTGAGCTTTCTGAAGAATTTCAGGAGTGATGTAATACTTGGGTAGTGCTCTGCTGCTGTCTTCTCAGCGTTGATCTGTAGTGCAGAATAATGGGTGAATGGCTTTGCTTAACAGAGTTCTGAGTAAGGAAAACTTTAAGGTAGGTTAATAAAAATGACAGTTAAAAACCAAAATGTTTAAGTAACTTCATGCTTACTGGGGTTTTTGTTTCAATCTTTCAACAGATGCCCCGTCAAATAACTTTAAGACGCACCCCCTCCAACTGGATCATCCCAGTGGCAGTTTGGAAAGCAGTGATTACATGAAGGCTACTGCATCAGTGCAAGACTCAAAGAAATCAAATTCTGGGACGCCGCACGGTGCTTGTTTAACACTCACAGATCATGATCGAATTAGACAGTTCATACAGGAATTCACATTTAGGGGACTTTTGCCACATATAGAGAAGACAATTCGGCAACTTAATGATCAGGTCAGTTTACTTTTAAAAACACTTCGTGCCATAATAAGAAAAAAACAGTTGGGGTATAAATCAAGTTATCCAAAAATCTGTTTTGAAATTATTACTTCCTTCTTCATCTAAAGATTCAATGATCTCATTGAAAACTGTAAGTAAATTTAAGAGAAATAGCTGAAGTTATCACTTTTGCTCCATCTGTCTTTTAAAAAAACCAAAACCCAATTTGTATCAACAGAGCTTCAGTGCGAGGTGGCTTCTTGGTGAAAGCCTGTCCGAACCGTTATCGGGATATCTGTCCTTGCTCCTAAAATCTTAATATTTTATACTTCTGGATGATTCTGGCACGGGGAATGTACTTTGTGTTTTGACATTAGAATGCACAACTAAAATTAAGAAACATATTTTCATCAATAATTGTCTGCAAAAACGCTGCGTACATCAACTGCTACTTCTTGACGGGTAGAAATGCATGAGCACTCTAAATCATGCAATTCTGTTTTGATCTCAGCAGTTTTTGCAACTGAATAGTCTTCTCTCAAACTAGAATTTTTTGGAAGTTGATAGTTAATATCATGCCCATGTTAAGTCAGACATGCACTAAAGTTATTTCCATCCAAGTAAGGTCCTTTTATAAGTGTTTCGCTTTTATATGATCTTAAACAGCTGCAGAGATTGACTTACATTAGTACAATCAAAATACTGTATTTAGCATTAGACTTGGACCCAAATATCAGTATGTTATCTGAACTCTGTATTTTGATTGAATTGTCCATGCAGGTTATAGTTTTCAGTAGAAGGGTTTTGATACTTGGTGTCATATGCTGTAAGCTTTCTCCCTGAACTGACTTTTGGGAGTTTGTATATGCTGACCATGTTTATGCTTGGAAAGCTTTATGAAGGAACATAAAAAGTGCATGCATAAAGTGGAGCGAACAGCCTTACCATTGGGAATGCAGTAATACGTTCCTAGTAGTGGTAAGAAAAGCATGATGTTATGATTCTTGAAATTATCTTTAAAAAGAGATGTAGTTTGCCTTAGATCAAGGGAACAGTAATTCCCCGTGGAAATTTCCTTGTTAGTGGAAATTATCTAAAAGAGTAGAGTTGTGTCACCACGCTTACAGGTATGACTAGTACCCTTGACACTTGAAATTGATGTTTGCAATGTGGTAATGCTTTATGTGGGTGGTAAAGGGGAGAATGTTTTCTCTTGAAGTATGTACTTAGTCTAGATTTTAAGTTGAATACCAGAAATTAGATATTCTGTTAGATTTCAAACAGATACATTGAGCGTTTCCATTCTTAGGATGGAGATGTCTGCAGTTTACAGCAACAATAGTGAACCTCAGCTGTCTGAAATAGAATAAATCTATGAATTGCAACTTCTGTCTCAGTGTCAGTGATTCATTCTAAAGGAGTGTGCTCTTGGTTATTTTATTGTTTTTATTTATTTCTTTTTTATGAAAAAAAACAGAATTTAGGAAGCCTTAGTGAAGCTTGGGTTTTTATTAGTTTAACTTATATTAGTATACGTCTTGAAATGTAGTGCTCTAATGTAGCATCTTGTTGCAGTTAATATCCAGGAAAGGCTTGAGTCGATCACTGTTTTCTGCTACTAAAAAATGGTTTAGCGGCAGCAAGGTTCCAGAGAAAAGTATAAATGAACTGAAGAATACTTCTGGTTTGCTGTAAGTAATTTCAGTCCTTACCTTTATGTCTAAACTGAAGATGTACTACTATTTAATTTTTGGTGGGAGGGAAAGCCTGTGTTTATTTGATGTTCTGCAAAGTGAAGTAAATCAGAAATGATTAAAAGTACTATGTCGAAATGTGTACAGTAAAGGAGTAGCAGAAGTTAAACAAAAAGGGGATAAAAGAAACTGTTTACAGAGCCATCTTCCTGCTATATTGCTAAGTTAGAAAGAACAGACATTTTTAAGAGTAATAGTAATAAAAAGAAGCTATGGTCTGCCGTAAGGGATTTTTTTTAAATTAGTACAAGCTTTTTCTTATTTAAGCCAAACACCATGTGTAGGTGTTTTTGTTTATGTAACTATGTAATTTACTGCAGTTGAGTATTAAGTATATTGCTTTTGCAAGTTCATTTGAGAGCTAAATTGAGGGGAATTTCATACTTTTTACATCTAACAAGGTTTTAAATTTTACCAGAATATTCATTCTGTATGCTTTTTAATTTCCCACTATGAATAAGGATGTATAATCATGAAAAGCACTCTCTTCAACTGTCTTATCTTAACCACAGAAGTCTAAATAGTTCTTGAACATTACCTAGCCAAAGTTAATGTCCCTGACACTTAACATACAGCTTTAAATTCATATGTTGTATCTTTGAATTCATAATCAAAATGTTGGTAATTTCAACTTTCTGTGTTGAACTTGTAAGCTTGGTTTGCTTCCTACAAAGCTTGACTAGCAAGTGTCTGTGAAAATGTATTTGTTCTTCACTGAAGTGATTCATATATATTTGACTAATCAAAAGTTAGACTGATGCTTGCAGGGGACAGGAACTTGCCCAGTATTTTGGCATAAGGCATAGCTTTTTAGTGGATTTTTTTCTTTCAAGAGAAATAGGGAGAAATAACATCTACAACTAGGTGAACAGTCAAAGTCTTACTTTTGTCCTTTTCATACAGCTCTATTTAGCTCTAACAGTTAATCTTACTGAGCAGTTTCAGTGATAGCTACATACTTTTTTCAGTATTTCTTGGCTAAGAGAAATGCTTGCTTTGAATGTTAGTGAAACACCGAATCTTGTTAATTGGAAAGTGGGATGTGAAACCAAGTTACATGTGGCAGAAAGGAAGCAGCTTCACTTTTCTTAGCTGTTTTTGGGTAAGGCTAAAGCAATGCAGTTTTTGTTTCTACTTTGTGAATAGAAATTAAGATGAGAGGGAAAGACTTTATAGAGCATGTCTTGCTCTATTTATTAAAATTATGACTTTGAATTTAAATATTTGTATTTATAGGTATCCACCAGAAGCACCAGAGCTTCAAATCCGGAAAATGGCAGACTTGTGCTTTTTGGTGCAACACTATGAGCTTGCATATAGCTGTTACCATACAGCAAAGAAAGACTTCTTAAATGATCAGGCAATGCTTTATGCAGCTGGAGCACTGGTTGGTACTTCACATAACATAAACATTCTGTGAACTTTTTCTAATAATCTGTAATATTTGTCTGAAGGTAACAAAACGCAGTCTCTTCCCTCCACCTCCAAATTTATAAAGGTCTTGCCAAATTTGCTGCATATCTTTAGCAAATGCTAAACTGTTCTCAAATCTGTTGTCTGCTGTTTTATGAAGGGAGTAAAGGTGTGAATAAAAATTGAAGAGTTAATTCTTAAAATGTGAAATGTGGAAAGGAGAATACCTAGAATGCAACCTCCAGCGAAATGGATCTTTAAACTTGTAGTCTGGTAACTCAAAACCAGGTGTGAAATAATTTTGTAGTTTCTCTTTTAGACTCTGGCAAAATAGTTATTTGCCAGGAGGTCAAGACTCTGTCACTATAAATATGGTATTGTACCTTTTTTTTTTTAAGACTTTTGAGGGATATAGTTTGAGTATGTCACTGCTGAACTTCATTGTAAACACATACTCATTCATTAATTTATTTTGAGAATGATGTGACTAAAATAATTTTTGGTAAGATAAATGGGAACACTGGGGAAAAATAAGTTATGTTTTGTAGACTTTAGTCTGGTTAACTTGATTAAATTTGAAATTTTGTAGAGCTGTGGAAGCATTCTTGTACGCTGTCCCATCTTGGTGTAAAACCTTTACATAAATGTGTATTTCTGCAGCACAGACACTTGTCCTGCATTTGGATAATCTGAAGCGTTACCTTAATTTCTTAATGAATGATTTGCAGAGGTCTTAATTATGAATTTTTTTAACCTACAAGTCTTTACTGCAGAAGTTTGCTATCCTATCTTCACCCCATAAGGAAAGAAGTAAAATTTCAGAGTGCATGTTTACTAAAGTTTCCTTGGAAGCCAAGAACGTAACTTCATTTAAGCAAAACTCAGAAAACAGTCCTCATCTTTAAGTAGATGGTAGTGCTTCTTTATCAGAAAGACTATTCCTGCAATAGAAAATTATCTCTTAGACTTGTAAAGCAGTACTGAATCAATGCTTCTGCATAGTGTTGGGGTTACCATGAACTCAAAACACTTTTTTGAGTGTGTATAACTCTCTTGCTGCTGTCTGGTTAATTACAAGCAGAGCCATAAATGGGCTATTGTATTAAATGTTTTGTCAGTTACAGTGTGTTGGGTATACTTTTAGATGCCAGTAACTGATCAGATGAAGATCTTGAACTAGTAGCTGTTGAAACATGTTCCTCAGCATCTTGAGATTTACAGTTTGTTGAAAAAAAAACTACAGTGACAATACTGAATTTCTCTTATAGGAAATGGCAGCAGTATCAGCTTTTCTTCAGCCTGGAGCTCCTAGACCATATCCTGCTCATTATATGGAAACAGCAATTCAGACCTATCGAGATATCTGCAAGTATGTTGTTTGCTTTCATACTGGTCCAATGAAAGTTTAAAGACCTGGTGGCTTAACTTGCTTCCCCTACACAGTGGTAGTGCCAGATGTCACAGAATGATGGTAACTTTTTACAGAGTAAGATATGTTTATCTAGGATAACATGGAAGGGGATCTATGTTGTTCTTAACAGAGTGCTTATTAAACTTGTGTATTGGATTTACCTGGTAACATTTTGGTAGTGAGATGGCTGCAGGGATGGCTTCTGTGAGAAGACAGCAGGACCTGCCCCCATGTTGGACAGAGCCAGTTTTCACCCAGCTCCAAAATGCACCTGCTGCTGCCCAAAGCTGAGCCCGTCAGCGATGCTTCTGGTGCCTCTGTGATAACATACTTAAAGGGTAAAAATTGCTGCACAGCAGCTGTGAGAGGAGTGAGAAAATGAGAGAGAGTCCTGCAGACACCAAGGTCAGTGAGGAAGGAAGGGGAGGAGGTGCTTCCTGCAGCCTGTAGAGAAGACCATGGTGAAGCAGGTTGTCCCCATGCAGCCCATGGAGGACCACAATGGAGCAGGGATCCACACTGCAGCCTGTGGAGGACCCAGTGCCAGAGCAGGTGGATGTGCCCTGAAGGAAGCTGCAGCCTATGGAGAGCCTATGCCAGAGCAGGTTCCTGGCAGGAGCTGGGACCTGTAGGGAACGCACACTGGAACAGTCTGTTCCTGAAGGACTATACTCCATGGGAAGGACCCTTGCTGGAACAATTCTTGAAGAACTGTATCTGTGGGAGGACCCCATGCTGGAGCAGGGAAGAGTGTGAGGAGGAAGGAGCGGCAGAGACGAAATGTTATGCGCTGACCGCAACTCCTTTTCCCCATCCCCCTCCCATGCTTGGAGTGGGGGGAGGAGGTAGAAGAGTTTGGAGTGAAGTTGAGCCTGGGAAGAAGGAGGAGTCAGGGGAAGGTGTTTTAGTTTTTGTTTTTATTTATCACTATCCTATTCTGTTATGTCAAGGTTTTAAAGCTGGGCTGGCTATTAAGTGGATGACAGATGTTCTCTATTGACCCTTTCTCCTCCCATGACTATCATGTCACCACTGGCACTGCAGGGCAGGGTCTGGGAAGTCCTGGACTGGACTCAGCAGCAGAAGGGAACTGGATTCGGGAATGCATGCATTGGGATTGAAGGCAGGAGAAAACGGACAGAGTCCTCTTTGGATGCCAGCCATAGAAGAAGAGAGGGTGACCCTTGTGATCCCTCAGCTTTAAACTGAGACTGATGTGTATGGGATGGAATACTTTGGTCAGTTTGGGTTACCTGTCCTGTCCATTCCCCCAAGTGCAACCCTTTTATGGCCTTTCACTTGTGGACTGTAAGAAACTTAGCAGTGACCTTGGTTTCTATAGGAATAAGTACAAGCAAGAGCCTTTCTGCATGCCATTCCTACCATTACCTTAGTAATAACTGTAAACTTCAAGCATTATCAATTCTAGAAGCGGAGACTGAAAAACATGTAGTTGGCTTCAGAAAGTGCAGTTACTTAGAAGAAACTTAACTGAAAGGAAGAATCACTGAAAGTAAAATTGGTTCTGTCCTAGTCCAAACCAGGACATATTAATTGGCAATAAATTAATTTAATCTTCCCTAGACCATGTCTGTTTTGCCCGTGACTGTAGTTGGTGAGTGATCTGCCTGTCCTTACCTCAGCACATGAGCTTTTTCACCCAATTTTCTCCCTTGTCTTGATGAGGGGGGGGTGTGATAGAGCAGCTTGGTGGACACCTTGTACACAGCAAGGTCAACCCAGCTCAACTTGTCTGGGGCTTTCAGACTTCCTGTTTATCAGATCATTTAGTTGGTTGGATCATTTTAGTTGGTATTTTTATAAATACAATACTGTCCTCAAAAATGCACAGTAGCTTTGACTTTTGAAAAGCTGCTGTTATAGTAGGATAAAACACTTAATGTGTCAACCTGTATGTGGTTGTTTTGCAGGGGATTAACTTTCATATGTTTTATTTTAAGAAGGATAAAAAAAACCCAGAACATCAGTCTGGTGCAATTTGGAGATTTGTCAGATTTGAGGTGAAAAGTTTTCCATGGTTTATTTTGATAAATATTCATTAATACATTTATGTTTTTGCTTTAGGAACATGGTTCTGGCTGAACGCTGTGTGCTGCTTAGTGCTGAAATCTTAAAAAGTCAAAGCAAATATTCAGAGGCAGCTGCTCTTCTGATTCGTTTAACGAGTGAGGTAAAACACTTAGTAGCTTTTTCCACTCTTGCCTTGTCCCTGTTTACTTACCCAGGAACTTCTAGGTTACATTCTAATTCCTATCCTATGATATTCTTTAGCCAAAGGTAGAAAATGAGTGGGTATAAAGCATGAAGTGAAGAAACTAGTACTGTTACTCTTTTTCTTTCTAGTCAAGTGACTTGCTTGACTTCTTTAAATGTGCATTTGTTATCTTTGGCTTTATAACTAATTTTCTTTGACGTCTGCTTAGCTCTTGTATGACATACTTTCAGTTTAAGAACGCATGGGCTAAAAGGATTAGCATGGCTTGCCAGAGCCATAATGGATGCTAGCCCACATATAATCAGAAGTTCTCTATAGTTTAAGTAACTAAGGCATTACTGTAGCGCAGCTGTTATGAATCATTAGAATCTTACTATGTAAGTGAAAGCTAGTCTGAACACTTCTGTAATATTAATTGGTGGAAATTAAGCATGGAATTAGCTTCTAACAGCCCAGAAAGGGTCTTACTTGAAAAGGAGTGAAACAAATGTAATACCAGAAACAGTATAACATCTTCTATATAGCTTGAAAGAAGAGTCTAACTGGCAGTTCTGGCTTTGTGGCCTGCTGCACCAAGTGTGATGCTTCTGAGACTTTTCCTGGGACAGATTAAGCATAGAATAAATTTGCTTAGTTGTGTAAGTTTCCCTCTCAAGTGTATTTGTAGATTCATTCTTGTCCTTTCAACTAGGCTTGCTACCAAAATTTTTGCGAGCAGTATCACAGAATCACAGAATGTTAGGGATTGGAAGGGACCTCGAAAGATCATATAGTCCAATCCCCCTGCCGGAGCAGGATTATCTAGACCATATCACACAGGAACATGTCCAGGTGGGTTTTGAATGTCTCCAGAGAAGGAGACTCCACAACCTCTCTGGGCAGCCTGTTCCAGTGTTCGGTCACCCTCACTGTAAAGAAGTTTTTTCTCATATTTATGTGGAACCTCCTGTGTTCCAGCTTGCACCCATTGCCCCTTGTCCTGTCAAGGGATGTCACTGAGAAGAGCCTGGCTCCATCCTCATGACACTTGCCCTTTCCATATTTATAAACATTAATGAGGTCACCCCTCAGTCTCCTCTTCTCCAAGCTAAAGAGACCCAGCTCCCTCAGCCTCTTCTCGTAAGGGAGATGTTCCACTCCCTTAATCATCTTCGTGGCTCTGCGCTGGACTCTCTCTAGCAGTTCCCTGTCCTTCTTGAACTGAGGAGCCCAGAACTGGACACAATATTGCAGATGCGGCCTCACCAGGACAGAGTAGAGGGGGAGGAGAACCTCTCTTGACCTGCTAACCACACCCCTTCTAATCCACCCCAGGATGCCATTGGCCTTCTTGGCCACAAGGGCACATTGCTGGCTCATGGTCATCCTGCTGTCCACTAGGACCCCCAGGTCCCTTTCCCCTATGCTGCTCTCCAACAGCTCTGTCCCCAACTTGTACTCGTACATGGGGTTGTTCTTGCCCAGGTGCAGGACTCTACACTTGCCCTTGTTATATTTCATTAAGTTTCTCCCCGCCCAACTCTCCAGCCTGTCCAGATCTCTCTGAATGGCTGCGCAGCCTTCCGTTGTGTCAGCCACTCCTCCCAGTTTTGTGTCATCAGCGAACTTGCTGACAGCGCACTCTATTCCCTCATCCAAGTCCTTAATGAATATATTGAATAGTACTGGTCCCAGTACCGACCCTTGCGGGACTCCGCTAGACACAGGCCTCCAACTGGACTCTGTCCCATTGACCACCACTCTCTGGCTTCTTTCCTTCATCCAGTTCACAATCCACCTCACTACCCGATCATCCAGACCACACTTCCTCAGTTTAGCTGCGAGGGTGCTGTGGGAGACTGGATAAGTTATAATAACTTTTATATAAGTTATTTAAGCAAGGAATTGAAATATTATTGGCTCTACACAATCATTTTACAGCTTATGTGTAGTATGCTTGTGGTGCCTTTTGGCAGTTGTAAAGAACGTCTTTGTAGGATACTGTATAAGTGTCTCAGTATATTTGTAGTCCAGACACATACTTGGACATCACTGATAGCAGGGAGTTCAGTTGTGGTAAAATCAAGTAGAGCATCAGAATGTTCTGATTGGTTAAAGTAATATAGCTATGTCTTGGCATGAGGAGAGAAGGGCATAATAATAAGAAATTGTATATTATTAAGAAATCATCCTGGTTCTTCTGAGATGCATTCACTAAGTCTCATTGCTCCCTCTATTTTTCCTTCATCCTATTAAAGTTCTCATTTTTATTTCTAGCCTTAATGTCTGTAGGGGGAGGGAGGGGAAAAGGTAGCAGAGTGCTTCAGAGATAATGGTAGGTGTTAGAAACTGTAGCCTGAGTAACTGAAAAAGCAGAAAATACTTCTTTTGTCAGTCATACTGAAACAGATTGATATATAAATCTTTCCACTGGAAAAAAATACCAGCGTGTTTGGTATTGAACGCTATACGTATAACAAAGTGAAAAATACTTTTAGTCTTATTTTCTTTTGTATACACATGTATTTATGTATAATGTTGAAAATTTTTTTTATATACAAACTTCACAGCACTGTTACAACTTACTGTCCCTGTTAGCATTAAAACGAGGCCACTGTTATCTTTAAGTTTGTATTCAAATTTGAGGCTAATTCTCGTTTTTGCTTTTAAATAGGATTCAGATCTTCGCAGTGCACTTCTGTTGGAGCAGGCAGCCCATTGCTTTATAAACATGAAAAGTCCCATGGTTAGAAAGTTTTGCATTTCATATGATATTGGCTGGCCATAGATTTAGTAAAGCAGGCCAGGTAAGTATTATCTTTCTGCATGGAAAACATGCCCAGTACTTAATACTTACTCTGAAAAACATGTTAAATATGTGCATTAGTCTGGAAAAAAATGCTTGACTTCTGACACTTTTGTATTAGTCAAAAGTATTCAGCTGTGTGATCTTAAAATGAGTTCTGTGTTGATCAGCACAGTCTTACTTCTGTTTTGAAGTAATGCTGAAGATCACTGACTTTAAACTTAGGTGATACATGTTTTCATTCCTGGGTCTCAATTTTAGACACAGTGATATATGAGAGTTTTTGTTTGGATAGAGAAGTATTTTTACTTTTGAGATAAGAGTGAGTTGCAGGAGTTAGGGTTTTGTTAAACTCTTTAAGTTATTCTAATAATAGCAAAGTTTAGATGTCTCTCTTTCCTGGTGCTTTAACCACATGCTTTTTAGTGGTGGTGTGTGAACAGTTACTACAAGACAAACTGAAGCATTTCTTTGTGGCTGCTTAGACTTCAGTAGCAATTAAACCAATACACATCAGATTGTTTTTACTTCCATTCACATTCTTGTGCAGCAAGCTCTAACTGTGGTAAATAAACTCAGTTTGTTGGACATAACTTGTGTGCTTTATTTCTGCTTCAGTTGTGGGATAGACTCTCTACCAATAGCTTGTACTTGATTCCTGCTGAGGTTAGCCACCGGAGTTGAGTTATGGGGCTGTCCCTGAATACAGTCAATTTCAGTTTACTGGTAAACTGCAAACCTGTGATAGAAATAAACTTGTATTGCAAATCAATAATACAAGACAACCCAGGCATCAGAATTCTGTTTGAAACAAAGCCCTGTGGTCTTGGGGGAGTGTTCTCCCACCCAGTCTTGTTTTTATCATCCTGGTAAGGACCAAGGAAGGTGTTGTTATACTCTTGGCTTCTGTATTTAAAATCACAGATGTGAAAAATAGTAGGAGTATTTTCCCCCTGTTCCTTAGTTTTCTTCATGCATTACTTTCCCTGTCTGTTGTTATGACAATACAATGCTGACACGGAGCTCTTGATCAGAGTTTTTTTTATTTATTCTTTTATGTGTCCCTCCTTTGCCTGGAAAAGTGCATGCATTTTGCAGAGCTTTGGCTTTGTCTTGATGTAACAGCTCTCGTGTTGTTTGTGTCTAATTCTTGTAGGGATTCTGGTGTCCAAGGAATGCTTTTTCAGTGTTACAGTAAATGTAGGCTATTTTTTTTCTTTCCATATCCTTAGAGGATATGGAAAATATTAAATGCTACTGAAGAGAAGTCAGCCAGGCTGCTCAGCTGCATACTGTAATACCATATTTTAAAGTGTCAGTAATATTTGCTGATGTTAAGGATTTACTGCTTGTACTCTGCTCTCATCGCCATACCAATTTTAACCTATCTTAGACTTTTCCCATTACTGCTGTAAATAAGGGAATGCTGTTCCCTTTTTTTAGAAGCTGAGACTTGCCTGTACAGTGAATGCCTATGCATTCAATACCTAGACTTGGAATTGAATGCCCAGGTCCTGATGTATGTACAGGAAAGGAACTGTGGAGCTGATTGGGAGCAGAGCATTTATCTCCCAGTGGCTGATGCAATTGGTAATTTTGTCTTGTATGTGCTGTAGGGCTGTGTTTTGTTGGCTTACTTGGCATGGGTTTTGTCCCAGGTGTGTCTACTGAACAACAATTGACTGGAAGTGTCACACTGAAAGTTCAGTTACGGAAATGAAATGTGTTAAATCTAGCTTATGTCCTAAGGCTTGGCAGTAGAGCTCTGTAGACTTTAGCAGTCAGTCCTAAAGCAATGCAGAACACTATTTTAAAAGTAGTCTTTTGTTATTTGCTTTTTTTAACTTACTGCCTATTACACTAGTCTTTGAAAACATGAACTTAATCTGCAGGCTAGGCTCTGTACTGAAGGAACCAACACTTTTGTGCTTAGATTAATGTTGACCAGGTGCCATGAGGTATAGTTCTGCAAACAGTGCACTCAGTATAGTGGGGGTGGTGGTAAAAACTTCAGTAACTTTTCTGACTTACTGTTCAGTCTTCCTAATATTACAGTTACAATGAGTGGTTAATCAGATTATTTGAGAAATAACCTTGTTTGTTTATTCTTGCAGAAGAAACATGCCTTACGTTGCTACTGTCAAGCCATGCAGGTTTACAAGGGGAAAGGCTGGTCTCTTGCAGAAGACCATATCAACTTCACTATTGGTCGCCAGTCCTTTACGCTTCGTCAGCTTGACAATGCTGTGTCTGCCTTCAGGCATATTTTGATCAATGATAGTAAACAACCTCCAGCTCAGCAAGGAGCTTTTTTAAGAGAATATCTTTATGTTTATAAGGTAAATGACTTTTCATTTTCTTTATTCCTTGAGTAATCAGTAACTTTATTACCAGTAATTTTCTGGTAATAAAATTAATTTTCTGGTAATTATTTTATTACCAGTAATTTTATTACCAGTAATTTTTTTCTAAAGTCATTAAATGACTTTTCTGTCATACTTGCTTTGTTCCAGGGTTGTGTTTTTAATCTAGTTGATGTGTTCATTTTTTTACTTTAGGCTTCAAAAAAAACAAATATGTTGCATCTAACATGTATTAAGTGTACTTCCACTGATGGGTATTAGTGTGACTCTTTGTATGTGTTTCTGTTACAGTAAAATGAACTCTTCCTGTTGAGGGCCATGGCTGAATTGCAACTTGTGACAGTTCAGTTTCTTTTAGAGGAAGTGGATCTGTTTTGTTTTGATCAGTTTATAATGATTTTTGAGGCTTTCGATAGTAAACATTTAATAAAGACTAGGTAGCTCTGTCACCTTTTCTGTTACTATAAAGTACTCCTCATCTGTGTTGTAGTGAATTTTACTCTTTGATATGGGCTTTTATAGATCAAATGACTCATCAAGTTGGCTGTAAGTTTGAATGATTCTGGATTGTAGTATACCATGTACATTATGAGGTGTTTAGTGTTGATATTTCCACACAACTTGCAGCTGTGTAGTTACTTACTATCTTTTAAAGCTTGTAAACAGAATTTCTGTGGTGTTTGCTAAGTTACGGTAGATTTACTCGAGACTGATGTTTGAGTCCACACCTCGGGTGTGGTGAGTGTCTTGTGTAATGGTTGTGGTATAGTAAATGCAGTTCATCAAATTCTGAGTTGAGAGTCAAGCATTGCATCAATAAGCTTGTAACAGCCATGCAGCCACAACAGTGATTAGAGTGCTGGATTAAAATCATTATCCTGCTTTTACCATAAAGATTTCACGAACTTTAAACTCGTATTGAAGAAATAAATACTACTTCAGACTGTAGAAGCAGAAGAAACTATCAAAACAGTTAATTGAAATTATTCCTTCCATCTTAAAAATACTACCTGCTCAAACATTGAGTGCTTATAACTTGGCTTCCTTATCGTTGAATCGTTGTTAATGTACAGCATGGACATCATGTATTTGCATAATGTCATGACACTGTTTTCCTCCTTTGCTCCAGAACGTAACCCAGCTATCACCCGGTGGTCCCTTACCACAGCTTCCTTTACCATACATTAACAGCTCAGCAACCCGTGTTTTCTTTGGGCATGATCGTAGACCAGCAGAAGGTTAGAAAATTTTATGTAAACAGATTCAAGTCCCTTATTTATGAAACCAAAATATATGCAAGAGTCGGTGTCATTTAAAAGAAATCTATCATTATGTAAAACTAATGTGACAAGGTAACTTCTTAAATAAGATTTCAGAAGAAAAGCTTAAGGCTAGTATCTGCTCGCTAGATGTTTTCAGACTTCCTGTGTAAATATGAAATCCGCATATGTGGATGTGCTGACTTCCACTGTTTTTCATAGCTGGAAAGCTTCAATGCAAGTCTGTGATGAACTTCATGAAAGGGGTCATTAATGCTTTAGCAAATGCTAGATACTAGTGCCCATGCTAGAAAATAGCTTTACAGTTAACTTTCTCTTGGATGAAATGTTTGAAACACTGTGATTCCTGAATGTAAAGTAAGCTGAGTGGAAATTCTTATATAAGCTGGGGCTGTAGCCTGTCATAAAGTAAAAATAATCTGTAAACTGAGTATACCATGTAGCATGCTAAAATATTGGAATTCCACAATTTGGAAATAGAAATATACTCAAATTATCCTCAGTATTGTCTTCCATGTGTGTATTTCAGAATGTCTTTCAATTCACCGACTTAAATCAATTGTAACTTAAAAATGACAGTGACTGAGAACTTAAAATGTCTTAACAATACTTACCAAATTGCCAGTGCAGCCCTCTGTTGGAACTGTTACATGCCGCTGTTCTCATCTCCTAAGATTGCTTTACTCATACTAGGTGAAAAGCAGGCAGCTACGCACGTAAGTCTGGATCAGGAGTATGACTCGGAATCATCACAACAGTGGAAGGAACTTGAGGAGCAGGTTGTTTCTGTGATAAATAGAGGAATAATACCCTCAAACTTTCAACCAACACAGTTCTGTTTAAATCGCTACTCAGATAACTCCAGATTTCCACTTGCTGTGATAGAAGGTAAAGTTAAGATTTATACACTTCAGAAATAAAGTGCGTTAGATAAACTTGTGCAATATTTCCTGTGTTGTAGATTTAAACCAACATTCTTGTGCAAGTTGCACAAGAATGCTTTGAGTTAGATGAACCTTCAGATTGTGGTGGGGATAGCCTGCTGTCATTATTTTCTTGCACTTTCTTAATAGAACCAATAACTGTAGAAGTGTCCTTCCGAAACCCTCTGAAAGTTCCACTTCTTTTGACTGACCTTTCATTGCTGTGGAAGTTTCAACCTAAAGACTTCAATGCAAAGCATGATGGAGAAACAAAAGAGCTGGTAAGGAAAACTTCATCCTTTTTTCAACCAAAACCAAACAGCTACAGTAATGGAGTTAACTTAAGTCTTCAGAATTCTTTATTATGAAAACAGCTGGTTTAAGTGTAAATTAAAAAAAAAAAATAGGCAAAAAAAAGTAGCTACTGAATTTTTTTATGCATTGTTTAGATTTTCCTAGATCCATGGGGCCCAAAGCAGCCAGGTTAACAAACATTGTAATGAGTATTGAAGAGCTTAATGCAAAGCAAAATACTTCCAACATTTCATTGTATGTATAGTACATCTATTTTGAGTCACACTAGCCTGGACCAGCAGAAATTACTTGTAATGTCAGTAGGTGTATAGTCATACCTTTTTCTTACTCAAGCTACTGTGTGTAGTGAAATGTGTGTTCTGAAAAACTGTGCTGGTATGACATAGGAACATCTTGGTATCTCGATTAGAAGAAAAATGAAAATTTATTGTATCAAAAATTAGTATTTTGAATACTTTAGATGAACTGCTTACTACTGTTTAATTTAACACTTCAACTAATAATGCCAAAACTTCCCTCTGAAGGACTGTTCTCACATTCGTATTTTTAAGGTTTTAATGTGTTCTAATACTGAATATTACAGTAAATTCCTTAATAATTTGGTTCCTGGACAAAAGCATTTGGAACATAGTGATCTCTAAAGGTGCTGTAAGTGTTTGCCAGAGTTATAAACATGGTTTCATATAAATAAGTCTCAGGGATTACCATATGCTTTCGCTTCTGTTCTGGTCTGAACTGCTACTTTAATGATATGATAAATATTTCTGTATTGACGAAATTGATTGGGAATGGTTCCAACTTATAGTGATAAATCTTACATTTCTCTCAAGTAAACTGCTTCTTTAATTCAGCAAGCCTGATAAACTGGGTATGCAGCACCTTCTGGTCCTAACTGCCTGCAGTTTGAAATTTGTATGCTTTTTTTCCCTTGAACACTTTAGGAAAGGTGTGGGAAGTAATATTTAAGGCAGTTTTTCTGCCTAGGAGTAATAGTATCTGAAAAGCTGTTTCTTCTCTTTAGGGAACATGCGAGGGTGATATGATAGGAACTGAAGCAATAGCAGAGTTTCTAATTAATAGTGAGGAGACAAAAGTGGTAAGTACTGTTCTTTGTTTTTAAAAATAGTTTTTTTCGATGTTGAACTTTAGGGTGGGGTTCAGACTTGTTATAATCTGAACTTAATGCTAAACTTACAGAACACATTACTGATATATGATAGTGGAACTTCTGAATCTCATCAGCCTGTATAAATATCTGAAGGGAGGATGTGACAGGACAAGAGGCAGTGGGCACAAATTAAAGCCGAGGAGGCTCCATCAGAACATCAGGAACACTTTTTTTTGTTTGTTTTGTTACTGGGATGGTGACTGAGTACTGGGCACAGGCTGCCCAGAGAGATTGTGGAGTCTCTATCCTTGGAGATTTTAAAAGCCATTTGGACATTGTCCTGGGCAGCTGGCTGTAGGTGGCTCTACTTGAGCAGGCAAGTTGGATAAGATGATCTCCAGAGGTCCTTTCCAACTTCAACTATTCTGTGATTCTGTCTCTGTTAAAGTTAATTCTTTACATTTAGGATTCTTTGCTAATGTAATGAGCATCTCTCAGCTGTGGACTGGTTTGGTAAATTCTGTGTGTATGAAATTTTGAATCCAATAAATGACCTGTAGTTATTGTATGCAGTTACTTCTGACACGACTATAAAGTAAATGTAGCTGTAAATGTCTTTAGCAATTGGACATTTAAATGTAATAATACCATTTTCTAGTAGCAACAACAACAAAAATTTAACATATCTCCACAGGCAAGACTAAAGCTCTTTCCCCATCAAACAGGGGGAGCTACATATTCTGGGAGTCGTTTATAATCTTGGTACTGTTCAGGGTGCTGTGACATTAGATGGGATAGATACTTCTATTGGATTACAGACAGGTAAGTGTGTTATTCCTTAAGTTGTGTGTCTCTGGAAGGGGGAGACATGGCTTTCTGCAGAGTAGAACTAAATTCTAGTGTGTAGTGTTTGACTATCATGATGGAAAGGCCTTCCTCAGGTGAGGATTGTAGAAACAAAAGAAACAACTGGAAGAAGAAAAGAATGAATTGGCACCTGTAGGAATCCCATGAGAAAGGAAGTAACCTCTGCCAAACCCATACTTACATTCCTTTTAAATCTGTGGAAATTCTGAAACCATTCAAAAAAAATATTTAAATATTTCATCTGCCACGTTGAATCTGTATCAACTTTCATTGACTCTTGCCATTCATTTTTCTTCTGTGTCTTTTTGGTTTGTTAGCATTCAACTTTTGTCCAGATGTTGCACTGAAGTTCTTTGCCTAGATTCACAAATTGCAATTTGGCTGAATAATTATTTTTCAGCATCTTGACTTTATTTTGGTTCTCTTTCCTTTATATTAATGTATAATGGCTTATTAATTTGCATGTTACTTGACCTTTTGTTGAGTCATTATCTGAAACTGTCTCTCACAGGGAAAATTTAGTTGTTGGAGGAAATGGGGATTAAAGCACATATTTGAAAGTGTCTAAAAGAAATAATGAAGCTTGTTTAGCTATCTACAAACTCGAAACCTTTGGAATAAAAACCACTTGGAGAGTGGTGGCCTGTCTTTGAAGGAAATAAAAATGTTTTGGGCGACTTCTCCAGCTTGGCGGAAATTGGGAAAGGAAATAAATGCATCACCTTCATGCTCTGTGTGCCCCCCCGCGCCCTTGTAGTCAAACTATTAAAGGGCAGAGTAACTCCACAGCACTGGATAACTGTCTGTCTGAACTTGCAATAGCAATGCCTTATGTGTAACAGTAAACTTTTGAATAGTTCTTTGTCAGTGATGCTGCTTAATCAATGAACACTGCATGTGCCCAATAACAGAAAAATACAATGATTTTTGAGATTGAGTAGGGAGCTTTGGATCACTTCTCAGAAAAAAGTTAGGAATTGCTTTTAAAAAAATAAATCAAACTTAAAAATTGTTTCAGGAAAGTTTGTCTCCAATGGGTTATCTGTGCGAGGAACGACAAGATTTGGAAATTCAAGGCCCTCGACTTAATAACACAAAAGAGGAAAAAACTTCTATTAAATATGGACCTGATCGACGCTTAGATCCATTATTACAGAAGAAATGCCTTTGTTGGAGGTATGTAGCTACTTTCTATTGGCAGTTTTGAGCAAATAGCTGAATCCAGAGCGTATAAATGTAATTCTAACAATGAGGTCTTAGACTTTAATGCCTAAATCTTGCCAGTTAATTTCTGATTGTGTCGAGTGCCAAACCTTATGTGTTTGTTTTTTTCCAAGTGAAACTTGAAGCCTCCAAATTAATATCCTTCTGAAATTGTTATATTCCCTTTAGAATTTTGTAGCCCAGACTTCAAGGTGAGGGGGAACAGACAAAGAAGCTTTTTTTCTGTTTACTTGCCATTCATCTAGAATAATTCCTGAGTTGGTTAATTAAAACACAGTGGTTTTCCTTAATCGGGTTATTAAAATGGTCTGACTAACTGGTTAATAGCAACACTCTATAGAACAGAAATATTTCAGTTGGAAGGGACCTACAACGATCATCCAGTCCAATTGCTTGACCACTTCAGGGCTGACCAAAAGTTAAGCATGTTGTTAAGGGCATTGTCCAAATGCCTCTTAAATACGGACAGGCTTTGGGCATCGACCACCTCTCTAGGAAGCCTGTTACAGTGTTTGGGCACCCCCTCAGTAAAGAAATGTTTCATAATGTCCAGTCTAAACTTACTCTGGCACAGCTTTGAACCATTCCCACGTGTCCTGTCACTGGATAGCAGGGAGAAGAGATCAGCACCTTCCTCTCCACTTCCCTGCCTCAGAAAGCTGTAGAGAACAATATAGTTCAAATATGTTGGTGGTTGTTTTCATGCCTATTCATAACTTGGCTCAATGTTCAGGTTTGTCTTGTTCTCTCCCATACAGGTATTCTTTATAAATTTTCCTACAGGGCTTCTCTGTGGAGAAATCAGAAAGCGTATGTAGAATTTGTGACGTAAGCAAGTGTCCTCTTACTGCACTGAAGGTTGTGTCCAAGCATCCTAGAATTTTTTACTTTTGGTGGAAATACTGCTGTTCTAACGCCACTAAGTCCTTCAGCTTCTGAAAACTGTAGTGCTTACAAGACTGTTGTGACAGATCCTACCTCTGTGCGTACTGCACTGTTATCTTCAGCTTCTTCTGTAGACTTTGGGGTTGGCACAGAAGGTCAGCCTGAGGTAATACAAGTCCCACTGCCTGATGCTGTTCTTCTTCCTGGGGCTTCAGTGCAGCTGCCAATGTGGTTACGGGGACCAGATGAAGAAGGTGTTCATGAAATTAACTTTTTGTTTTACTATGAAAGTGTTAAAGGACACTCAAAAATGTGGTAAGTTTTAATCTACTTTTTACTTACTAGACACATTATAAACTTTGTAAGCATAAATGTAAATCTTGTTGAATTTCTCTCAGTTGCTGTGGTGATGTAAGTGTCCTGTTATCTGCTATTCTAATCAATATTTTTTCTACTATATGGTGTAATTTCTGTATGAAGTTATATAGCCTACGCAGCTTCCATCAAAGTGGCAATTACTAAAATAGTTTAGTAGAAAGTATTAATGGAATGCTGTTAATACAAACTCTGTATTTAGTTTCTCTGGAAGCATATCATTCTGAGCGATAGGGGATAAAAATCATGACTTAATTTGTTTCTGCATGTTATAAAACAATCTTGACTATTTTGGACAAAAGATTTTGTTCTTAGTTAAAATGTGGTTAGTAATTGTATTATGATGAAAGTTATTCTCTTTGGAGGGGTAAACACCCAAGTCTGACTTGTGTGCTGTTGTATAGTTCATTTTTGGACCATCTTGAGACAGTGGACAGTCAAGTTTGACACCACAAGCTAACAAATAGTGCTTTCATTGAACTTTACTTGAATGGTAGCAAGTTGACTTTTTATTTCACTGATTTCCAAGTCCACCCATGTCCCAGGCTAAGAAGGATCAGGAGGTGACTTTTGTGAGAAACTTGTTCTTCAAAGATTTGGGGGTGAATAGGCTTTTGTTCAGAAAGTGAAGAGATCAGCCTTCAGGAAGCCTTAGTGTAGCAATCCAGCAGGCAGCCAAATTAATAAATGAAGACTGTCTCTTTTTACCCCTCTCTTTCACTCTTCTGCAAATACTGTTCTTGCATTGCTACCTTAAAGCTGTTAGAGCTCATAGCTAGAGATGAGAAAAAGTTGCAACAGGCTTTACCTAGGTTTAGTTTTTAGACCCACTAAGAATACTGGCCACAGACTTAATGTTGCTATTTAATATTATGGAAGAGAAATTTATTATGGGGCTGTGTGTGATGGATTTGTTTGTCTGGGGAATGTGTCTCTACCCACCTTAAGCAGCAGTGCAGACTAGGAGGAGTGGATCCGTAATCAGGGCTGGGAACCTGGTGTTGTGGTTTAACCCCAGCCAGCAACTAAGTACCACGCAGCTACTTGTTGACTCCCCCCTGGTGCGATGGGGGAGAGAATCAGAAGGGTTAAAAGTGAGGAAACTCATGGGTTGAGATAAAGACAGTTTTGACAGGTCAAGTAGAAGCTGTGCACCCAAGCAAAGCAAAACAAGGAATTCATCTCACTAGTTCCCATCAGCAGGCATCTTCAGGAAAACAGGGCTCCGTCACGAGTACCGGTTACTTGGGAAGGCAAACATGCCATATGGTACGGAATATCCCTTTGGTCAGTTGGAGTCAGCTGTCCCAGTTGCCTCCCCTCACAACTTCTTGTGCACTTCTAGCCTGCTTGCTGGTGGGGTAGTGTGAGAAGCAGAAAAGTCCTTGACTCTGTGTAAGCACTGATCAGCAATAATGAAAACATCCCTGTATTATCAGCACTGTTCCAGCACAAATCCAAAACATAGCCCCGTACTAGCTACTATAAAGAAAATTAACTCTATTGCAGCCAAAATCAGCACAACTGGTCTCTGTACTATACATATTCAGGATGGGGTGGGGAGCAGGGCTACTTCAGATGAGCTCTAGTCACATGGACTGAATGTCTGCTTGTGACTGGAGCTTGTTTTCTAGGCTTGTTCAGAGAAAGAAACCAAGTTCGTGTGCTCTGAGGCTGCTCTGTAATGGAAACCAAAGCAGAGTAAGTTGAAGATGGTGAAGAGTGAAATCAAACTAAATCATGCAAATGCACCCTTTGCTTAGATTTTTCTGTAGCTTCTGAAGTGCCAAAGTTAACTTTTCATTTGGTTTTAAGCTAGTCTGTAGGAATAGAGAATTTGTCCCCCTACAATGTAGTTAGTTTTTCTTCCTTTTTTTTAAAGAACAGAACTTACTTCTCTGAATTCCTAGTATTCAGAAAGTGAGGTGTTTCAGAGATAGAAGACAGTTGTTTGGGGAATATATTTGTTTCCTACTATATTGAAGTTTCCAGGGAAAATTAAACAATGTGGTCTCGTTTAACAGTACTCTTTGTAGACTCAGCATAGCTTTTAAATTTTAAAAAAAGATATAATTTGTGCCACTTGAAAGCTATACAGACATCTGTATGTCTGTCTGAAGATTAACTGCAAAACTGTGAAGTTTATTCTGTAGATTGTGACATTATGTGAAGTAGAGTGTAGGGAACCACTGATTTTCCCCTCCCAAAACAAGTGTCGCGTGATGTTTCGGCATATTTAGTAGGTAATGCATATAAAATCTTTACATGCCTCTAATGTTTCCAAGTAGAAGTTATGATAACACAAAGCTTCTACGTGGGAAAAGCTGAAGTATTTTGATGGTGTCCAAGAATAGAAGTTTACTAATCATTAGGAAAACAGGAAGATAACTTTTACAAAAGGATTGCTGGCTTGGAGGCTGAGCGCCTCTAGAAAAAGGTGATAGTTTTAGAAGTAAACTTTCAAGATTCTCAGTTCAGGGGAATTTGTTGAATGCAGTGGTATTCTGTCCAAATGCTTTTTAGTAAATGTTTGTGCAGGAGATGTGACTTAACTAGTGGATCTTTTATGGTTTATTTACTCAAAAACTCTATTTTCCAAAGCACGTGGTGATATTACTGTTCCCTGTGCCTTGCTCTCTTCAGTGCCATGTGGCAGGGGGTTGGAACTAGATGATCTTTAAAGTCGCTTCCAACCGAAACTATTCTATGATTCTATGATTAAATGGCTTAATGATGTATTTTTCGTCATGGTAACAATGAACCTTTTTCTCCAGTATTTCAACTGGCTAAGAAACTATGTTTGAACAGCACCTACCCATGCAGTGTAATTTTTAAAAACAATATAGTTTCGATAGAAAGCTAAAAGGAAAAGTGTCTCTCTGGTGATTGAAAGGAATACATTGTCTAATGGCCTTAGTATTGATGGCAAACACAAAAGCTAAACTTCTTGATGACAGGTTCCGGACAGCAGTCCTGGTTGTTCAGAATGGCTGAAAAAAAATATTTATTTTTTTTTTTTTTTTCTTTTTCCTTCCTAGTCATAGAGTGTTAAGGCACACTGCAGTTATTTGTACTAGCCGGTCTCTGCATATTCGAGCTACTGTCTGCAGAAGTAATGCACTTGAAGACGAAGAAGGCAGAGGGGACAATATGTTGGTGTTTGTGGATGTAGAAAATATCAATACTGTAAGTTCTTAATAATAATAACTGTTCTAAAGCTCAGCAGATGTGTCACCAGTAGAACCAAGACTTAAGTAAAAGGTTTTTTACAACTTCTTTGCAAACACTAAGGAAACCTTGCATATTTAATCATTCCAGTTACTGTTGGAAAGAGAGTACTAACATTAAGTTATATCTCAACTCTCTGTAAATCTGCTATAACTATCTCTATCTTAAGCAAATTCCAGTACTGTCATTAGGATTCTTTTTGTTTTAGGAAGATTTATTCCAAATTCATGAATGTTCTTGATGATCACAACTCTCAAAATAGTTCTGAATGCGACAACCTGTGCCCCCCACAACCTTTCAGTGAAAACATTGGTATAATTAGTGGAAATGTAAAGTAAAAATTTAAGCTCCAACTTGAAGGAAGCTTCTGTGTTTACACTTCTTACCAAACTCTAAAAGCCATTTTTGCAAATATAATCCAAATACAGACATGTCTGTTGTGATCTCTTGACTTAACAAAGCATATGAAAATATTTCAGTTTTTCATACCACACTAATTTAAATTTACCCATTTTTTGGTAAAGCTGCTCCTATTTTTTTCAACCACAAAGGAAGGTAATTGAATCCTCTGTTTATAGAATTCCTAGACACTTAGCTGGTAGTGGAATCACTGAGCCGATTTGTCACTTTGTTTTAAAGGCATGTACACTCCTATTTTTTCTTCAGCTACTGAAGTGAATGCTGTCCACTCCTTTGAGGAGGAAGGAATGTTTTATAAAGTACTTACCAAGTTAACAGATAATACTGTGTGAAACCTAGTTTTCCACTACCATCTCACTCCTTCCAAGAAAGGAAACCAACACCAAAAGCTACTTTTCATTGTGCATATATGCTAAAAAAAAAAAAAAAAAAAAAATCTTGAATTTGAGATTTGACCTAGCAATATTTCTATAGTGATCTTAGAAACTAAGTGGCCTGGAGGACAGTGTTCTGCTTTGGAGTTAAAAGCCTAGGTTTTATTATAGTCATCTTAATCTAAGATACTAGCTTGCGGATATTTTTCTGGGGGATCTTTGTTTCTTCTTTGTGTGGCTTTGTTTACTGGAATTGGAAGTTACTGTGAACTGGGACTGTTTTCCGTTACAGTGGATCTTATCTCTTCTTGTCTCTCCTTAGTACTGTATTATAGCTGGTGTGAATAATGAGTTAAATTAAGATTCTATCAGTCCCACCTTGCCATGAACACTTACTATGCAATGTAAAACATCACAGTTATGATTGGTCTTATTTGACATGATTTTTGTTTCTTTCTCAGAGTGAGACTGGTGTTAAAGAATTTCATATAGTGCAAGTGTCAAGTAAGAGCAAGCACTGGAAGCTTCAAAGGTCTGTTAACATCTCTGAAGACAAAGGTGTGTATCTTTATCACAAAAAAGATGGCAAATCTAGCTTCTGCCTGACAGGAACAGTTAAAAAAAATCTTACAAGGAGTTGAATTTGGCTTTCAGAATAATTAATTTTTGAAAACTTTATGTCCCTTCCAAACATACTACAGCCCTTCTGTTGTTACTGTTTCAGGGAAAGTATGTTGACAAATAACTTTCAGACTTCATTAATTTTAAAAATGGTCATAACTTACAGGTAAATTACTTCTGTGATGTGGAGAAATCCATGTCTGGATTGGTTGATAACTTGCCTCACAAGAAATATGTTTCATTGTTCCTTTACTTTTAGTTGTTTGCATCAGTGTTAAATTTATCAAATATTGTTGATCAGTTAAGTGCTTTATTCAGTTATTAGAAATATACCAGAATTGCTGGTGCTGTGTCCTGCCTTAGCTAATACAAGCTGCTAATTTTTGAAAAAGCTAACTACTCCAGGCAAAAAAAACCCGTGCTGTCTCTATCTAACAAATATTATCTTTACTTGTATGCTGACATTTTATGTACTTAAAAATTAGTCTAGACGTGTATTCCTCTTGTATTAATACTGAGGTAGAACCAGTCAGATAAACGGAATCTTTTGACTTCTGTTCTTCCTTCTTTTCTGTATTATGGCTCACTTCCTGCTCTAGAAGTAGATGGAAGGGGTCAGCAGAAGATGCGTCTTCTTTACTACCATGCAGTCACAGAAAATTCATCATCTTTACTATCATGCAGTTGCTCTGCTTGATTAGTTATTCTTCTTGAGTATCATCAGTGTGTTTTATTTGTGAGGTTTAAAGACTGACTTTTGGCTAATGAGGTGGGACTCTGATTATTATGTTGACGGGAAGAAAATCTTGCAACTTTTTTTTTCAGATACTAAACTTGCTAGCAGAGAGAGAGCGAAGTTATGCTTTAAAGCAGTAAGATGCAAAAGCTCAGGAGGTAGGTTCTCTTCTGAATGTGGTAACTTTTTGAAGAAAATACTATTTGGATACTGTGTGCTGAAGTTGTGATTTCTCATGATGCTGAAACAATGCCTTCTCTTTTTATCCTTTAGAAAATTACATGTTTGCAGACATTGTCTTTGGAAATGAACAGGTAGGTGAACTGGTACAACTGCATGTTTTGTCTTGTGCAAGGTATCCCTCATGTGCAAGTATTCCAGTGAAAGCCTTTTTTTAAAACTTAAAATGGAAAGAGTGCTTTCATAGTTAGGGAGTTGAGTTTTGCATTTCAAAAACTATTGGTCTTCTAGGTCAGCTATTTGCAGAGAGAAGGTAAGGTAGCACAGGCTAATGGATAATCTGGATTTTTAAATTTTCAACTCTGCAGCTGAACTACTCTGGGAGTGCATTGCAATGCTAGCTTTTTTGCTAATGTTTTTCCTTCCTTTCCAACTCTCTTTAGAGCAGTTCTTTTGAATATTTCCCAGTCCTCTAGTTTTCTAGTAGAGATCTGTGGATGTCAGATTCTTTTCTATGTTTTTTTTCTTAATTGTATTTTTATTAAGAGAAGTTAAGTTTTAATTACACCTTATTCTAAAAATAATCTGCAAACCTCTAATGGATGTAGGTACCAGAATTTCAAAACTACTAATGTAGGTTGCAGTCAGTTCAAGAGTCTGTTTCTTTGATTTTTCTTAAAGTTTAAGATTATAGACTACTGTCTCTTAATCTTTTTAAACATACAGGTATTGTCTTGAAGAATCCTTTTAGCAATGATCTTGGTACAGTGAATGCTTTTCCAAAACCTGAGGACAGTAGGCCACTTGCATCAGATCAGAAATCTACATAAGCATAGTGGATTTAGTTAGCTGGATGTCAGATTGCTTATTTTATACTGAGTGTGCATTTTCCATATATGTATCCAGCTTTTAAAAGCCAAAGAAAGCCTACTCACTTCCATTTCATTTTATATGCCTATAAAATGAAGTTAGGTCTAAAAATCTGAGGAAGATGATCCTTCTTTGCATTTTTAAAGTTGGATGAGCTGCATGAACTTCAGCTTTCTTGTAAGAAAATGTTCTCTAATAGGGAGCATGGGGAGAGGGCCCTCCCTTCTAGACAGTTACTCCAAAAGCAGATTGTGTCCCTGCGTGTAAGTATTCTCCTAATGCAACAATTAACAGCTCTGCAACAGCATATTCTGGAAAGGCTAATATTTTTCAAAGGGAAGGGTTAGGAAGCTAAAGTTTCTTAACTTATCCTGCTGTCTCCAAGTATCATTGCTGTTGGTCTTAAAGCCACTGCTTCCGTATCAAGCTTTTAGTCTTGGAAAAGCTCAGCACAAATGATGACAAATTGGACAAACAGCACAGTGCTTCTGTGCCACTTATACATGGGGAATAAGCTGTGCAATCTATGATCCTTGCTATTGCTAGCAACATGTATGTTCCTAACTTTGATAAATAATTCTAGCTAACTTGAGGAAAACATTAATAAGCAATAATGACTTGCATGGGAGTTAGTCGGAGACTTCAGCTCTCTCCACCACACTTGATATGTCACAGTAGGCTGTCTGGCTGTAATAATCAAAGCCCTTATTTCCATGTTTGGTATTTGTAGTTTTAGGCCAATAATCCATAGCTCTGTTTCCCTGTGCTTCCTTAGACAGCTCATGAGGTAGGGCTGATCTCTAACAGGGCAAGCATGGAAACCAAGACGTGTGGCATCCTTGTAGATTTGCAAAGGGAAGCAAAGCAAGATAATGGAACTGAAATACTACAATGATGAGTAACTTGTATCAGCTTGCATCCTGTTCTGAGAGCACTCTTCCTTTTTTTCCTTGCAGATAATAAGTTCAGCCAGTCCTTGTGCAGACTTTTTTTTCCAAAGCTTATCTTCTGAATTTAAAAGAACACATGTGCAATCTCATACTTATGCATCTCAAAGGGCTCCGAAACAATTGTTCGATGAGACAGTCAGATTGATACAAAGATGCAGTGAAGTCGATTTGAACATTGTTGTACTGTGGAAGGTATGTATGGTTGTGGCCTTTGTGGTAATTTGGCCATGAAATATGACTGTTAGAAAATAATTTAATATGGCATCCTGAAATTTCAAGCGTACTCATACAAAATTTATGGATGAAATTTTTTTCTGAAAACAGGCAAATGAACTACAATGATGTCAAGAAGCAAAGACAGTCTTAGTAGCTGTTACTGTAATAAGTATGTTTAAGTGGTTTTACATTACTCTGTAAGCACCCAGTTCTTACAAGTTCTCTTCTTAAAAGAGAAAATTCTGAAGTCTTAAACCAAGAGTTTTGTTAATGCTTGCTTTTATCATAGAACTGCAAGAGTGACCCAGTCTGCTTTGAAGAAGAGGGTCTCATTTACTAGACGTAAATATTAAGTAGTGGAAATTGGCAGTCTAAACTTCAGCAGTTGTCTGTGCTTGCAAAATTACAAGCATACACATAAAATAAGTATATGTCATGCTAGCCTTTAGGTTTTGAACAGGACAGCATCTTTTACTTAAGTAAGGGGGGAAGTCAGTAGTTCTGTTTTATGGAGCTTATGATAGTTTCTGGTCTGCTAATGTTTTGTATTATATTCTGTAGGCATATGTTGTGGAAGACAACAAGCAGCTTATTTTGGAGGGCCAGCATCATGTTGCCCTTAATATAGTTGGGAAGGAGGCTTTTTCGTTTCCTCAGAAGCAGGTAATCTAGTGTGAAGTTTTCCTTTACAATTGCTTCTTTCCTAAAATAGACTTAATTTCCTGTAAATAAGTAAAATCAATTTGTGTGCTTTTGTAGAATCTAACATCAGATATGTGTTATTGCTAAATAATTCAGACTGACTGACTTCAACTTTTGATTAGTCATCTATATTGAAATAGCTAGGCTCAGTTTAAAGATGAGAAAAGCAGTATACAAGTAAGTATTACTGCTATGCAGTTGTGGAGTAAACTGTTCTGTGGTATTTCAGGGTAGAACTAGGAGCTTATTAATGGCATTAAGTCAAAGTTAATGATTATTTCATAACAAAGTTAATAGTAAAATGGTGGAATTTTTGAGTGTTACAAAATCAATTTTTTAAAAGTTGTGCATAGTAGCAGAATTTAAGTGAAGACCTTTCGTGTAAAATGTTAGAACAGCAGAAACACTGGAGCAGTTAAAGACACTGAAAGCTCCACTGGAATTGATCAATTAATAGCATATTACTTCACTTTGAAGTTTTATAGCCTGCTTGATTGTTCAAAGAAAACAGCATCTGTAAGAAGCTGGTGGATGTCTCCCAGTACATGAATCAGTAACAGCTATGGAAGCTATATATAAGTTTCTGTAAAAACACTTATGCTAGATGCAGTTTACGTGTGTGAAGACTAATGTGCAAAATAAAAAAGAAACGAGTCTTGAACTTGTTTAGTCGTCTGCTGAGCAGTACATTAATGTTCCTTCTTGTTTTGGTGCCATTCTCATTATGTTTTTACCAATATTGCAAACATCATGTATAGCTTTTAGTGAGCTCTGACTCAAAGTTGCAGCAGGTAGTACTGTACATCAGTAATTTTGTCAAAAAACCAATATAGGACAAATGAGTGTTTCTATACATGTGCTATAACATATGTAGTGAATTATGCTGAAACTGTGCACTTGGCTTTTGTTCATAAGCCTTAAGTATTTTTATGTCATTAAGATGATTGTTCTGTTTAGACTTTGCACTGTGAAATAGATGGGAATAGATTGAAAGGAGCATGTAGTTTGAGCTAAACTGGCTGGTGTTCATTGGTACTGAAAAGTAGGAAAATTTAAGTTCTAATGTTTGAAGATGATTTTTTCACTTAACACCCCCGCCCCCCCCCCCCCCAAAAAAAAAAAAGAAGCCTTTGCACATGTGGACTCAAGCTATGCTGAGCAATAGTAGGCTGTATTAGTCTAATGACAACTGCCCCCTCTGGTATTATCTTTCCTGTCTTAAGGGGTATGTAGAACAGTAGATCGCACTGTAGACATCTAAAGTTAGGAGAGAAAACACTGTGGACTTCTGATCTCATTGAGGTCTGGTTCTAGCAAATGGGTGGGAAGAGAAGTAGGAATGAATCACATCTGCATCCTAAAATAAACAAATGACTGAACATGCTTAGGGATAGAAATTTATATTTCTTGTTGACTGCACTGGAACTCTAGTTGTCTCCAAATTCAGTTTCAAACTAAAAGAAATTAATCCTGCCAGTAGCAACAAGGAGGATCCAGGTGTACCCTCAATTTGTTTTGAAGAATACATGCTACTGTAATAGCATTCTCTGTCGATAAATTGTTTCTCATCCGTTATTACAACTACATTCAAATAGATGCTACATTGATTATTGTATTCACTTTCTTTAGCATAAGGAACATACTTCCTTTGAAGCATTCTGTACCTTGGTTGGAAGCAAAAATGCATCTGTGTTGTGATGAAGTTGAAATCTGATGTAAGAGTAATGGTGGTTGTTTTTAATAAATGTGTAAATTCTATGTCCTTGTGGTAACCAAAGCCAAGATTTAATTTGGGTTTTAAGAGCCTGTAATCTCAGGACTGCTGAGGATTGAGAAATTTCATATGCTCATGTACTACTTTTTTTGAATTGGTACTTTATATTGTGAGGAGAGTAGATAAACCCCTCTGAGATGGGAGGTGAGGTATAACTTAAGTTATTTGAGACTTTGCAGCAGTTTACTTTGTTCACTCCACATTTAAGAACTAAAAGAATCCCCAAAATAGGATTAAATGAGGCTAGGTAGAAAAAATAATATACTTAATTTAATAAGGATTGGATATTGTCTTTGAATTATCTTGCTCTTGCATTAAAGTTTCACAAGCAGTGAAAAGCTGAGGGGAAGAAAATCCCAAACCCAAACATTACTTACAACTTAACATTTTCAGTATATACTTTTGAGGCTTATTTACTAGGTCATAAACAGAGCTGGAAACTCCAGACTGTCCCTGAATGTCTTGTGCTGATAGTATAATAGTTGTTTTCTGTGGTATAGACAGCAGAGGGAGATGGAGACGCGTGCTTTTTACTGGTGCGTGTTGGTTACTAGTTCTTAAATGATAAAAGGCTGCTCAGATCTGAAAAAATAGATTTAATTGCAGATTCTGAGCAGGGTGTCACCTAGGATGCAAGAGTCTGCTCCCTAAATTTCTTGCTGTGTTCTATTTGTTTTCTTCAGCGACTTTTTTCTTGACTTGAACTGCTTCTCCTTCATGCTGTTGCAACCAGCAAAGGCATTTTTGTGTATGTGTGGCAATACAGCCATCCCTAACCAAGAACAGTTTCACAATAGACATGGAGAAAACCTGAACAAGATTTCTTTCTGCACCCCCTTTTTTTTTTTTTTTAGCCCTCTGAGAAATGACACAAATCTTAGGTAATTAATCAAAAAACTATGTTGGACAAATCATGATAGCTTGCTTTGTATTTTGGTTAAATTCTGTGTACTGGTTGGCTTCTGCTGCTTTGTCAGTTATGCTATATCTTAGACTAATTGTTTGCCAGCTTTTAAGGATTTAGTTTGGATTTATAGAACCTTCTAGAACTGTTCAGGGAAACCAAGCTGCAGTAAAGCACTGTAATAGAAGAGCAGTAGATCTGTATTCGCTGGCACTGTTACGTTTCTCAAGTTCTTCTAGCAGTTGCTGGTAGATTGGTAGTTGGGTGCACTGATATGAAGGCATCTATCACATGTCTAAGCTAAGCTGTTAGGCTGCTGACTGAGATGCAAGGACAGGTGGTTACTTCTGCTTGGTTCGTTGTGGAACATGTAATGCATACAACAGGGATGTGGAGCAGATAGCAGGATGTGACTATTCCTGTATCACAGTAGCATAACTTGCCATACTATTTGATAAAATCAAGATAAAACCTCTGGTTTCTATAAAACACAAGATAGTGGGGTTTGGGGGAGGCTTAAAATCTTTCTGGCTAAAATTTCAGCAGGTACCCACATAAAAAGACAGAAAATAACAGTAAAATTCTATACAAATTTTACTTGGATGTTCAAAGGCATATGCTTCCTTTTCTTCCCATGTCTGTTCAAAATAAAATTAGGAATGCTAAACTTTTTTCTTTCTAACCAAGACAATGATGACTATGACTTTGAAGCTTACTGTTTTTCTGTTGTTGAATACAATTTTTTGTTTACACTGTAGGGTTTTCTATTTAACTATGTAGCAGTGCTTTTGAGCAGAAGTTACTGGACACAGTAGACTTACTAGGTGATGTGATAAACTACTTACATCTTTGTGTTCTAGAAGTTTGGAATCATAACACATAGTATGGTAGAGGAACACTTAAAGAATATTGATTCTGCTAAAGCGTTTCTTTGTGTCATATAGAAAGCTCTCTGAATAATATGGAAAACATTTATCTTCCTATCCTTTGTCTCACTTGCATTTTTTTGAAAAAATGGCCTTTTGCTAAAGTTAGGGGGAAAATGCTATATATGGTTTATTTCCTGGAATCGGAAACACAAAAGGTGCCACAAAGTGATACGTTATAGTCACTAGCAACTATATGTGAAGAATAAATCCCATAAGGTGTTAATGAAGTGAATAGATCTGAACAGATGTGTTAGCAGTAGCTGTTTGAGTCCAAATAGTGAAAGCCTCACTAATAAAAATTAGCTGGGTATTTGTAACTAATGGCCGTTCTTTTTTTACAGTGATGCTGCTATGGGTTCTGTTTCTGTTCTGAAACTTGCTTTCAGGAATCAGGTTTTTTTAACTGAAGGTCAACTTAATGGCTGCATCAGAAATACAGCTATTCTGTCTCTTGTTCTTGACATCTTTACCTTAACTTAGTAAAAGGACAAAAACTTGAAATACTTTAAACATCCATTCATGGTTAGGGCTGTTGATCAATATTATTTCTTATTGCTGTCTCCCATGTTTTTCTAATCTGGTGAATTCAATCTGAAGGAAGAGCACAGTTTAATATGGTGGGATGGAGGTAGTGGTGTGGGACTGGGACATTTGCCACACTTCTGGTTGGCAAAGACTTCACACTGATGGAAGGTGAGAAGCAGTCTAGTAGAGGCTTGTCACTTGGGCATGCTGGCATGTTGGGGATAGTGTGTCCATACTTCTGAAACACATTGGCATGCGAGTGTAAACTTAGTTTTGACTGAAGTCTAGATGAGGTAAAGTGTGTTTTAGATCAGGCATACTTTTTATATTTTTAAGTTACTGTCCCAATGTACAGCCCTCTGTTTTCATCATGAAGTGGTATTGTAACACACAAAGTGGATACCTTCCAGGCAGAATTAATCCAGATGTGCTCTAGGACTGCACATAATGTGCTTCTGTGCTGCTCATTTAGTCCTGTGGATTAGACCAGTGCTAGCCCAGAGCAGAAATCCGTAAAATGCCTGTAGCATGGATGCAGGCTTTCTGGCAGCATAGCGCTTCAGAGATAGCAATTTTTGGCAATGTTGCTTTTTAATGTAGATGCAACTTAGTGAGGCAGCAGTAGTTTGGTTGGAAGTAGGAATTTTTGAAAGATCAGAGAGGGTAGGGTTTAAATAACTTTTTTTACTAACAGTGAATTGCTAGAAGTGACATTTTGTGCTACTTCAGAAATTTTTTTACAGAGTATGTGGGGAGGGATACTTGAATCAAACACAGATTGTTGGAATGGATTTAAGGCTTTCTTTAAACCAGCTTGGTGTGGGGAAAGCAAAATTCTTAAGGGTAAACACCAAGAACTGAAGTGTACATTTTTCACTCTGTATGAATTAATGTACCAGTTACTGTACCAATTTGGCAGGACTGGCTTGTGTTGTTGTCGTGAATGAAATATTCCAAATAGCTGAAAAATTGTCTGCTGCTTTACCCATTGATGGACTGCAGAGCTGATTATAATATTTGTGTGTTCAAATGCATTATTACTGGTGTCTTAGTAAAATACTGTTCCTGGAGTTGTCATTTCTATAGTTCAGAGATAGAGTGAATATGCACGAGTTGCATGGTGAAGGAAACCAACTTAAAACTGAGGTTTAAAAATAGGATTTCTCTGATCTAAAATGGGAAAGGGAGAAAGACATCACTTAGGATCTCTTTGTCTCACTCTTATTCTGTTGCTTTCATGTATTCTGCTTTTACTTATGCTAAGCGTTGTTCAAGATTTTCTAGTTTATGTTTTCTTCTATGCTGTGCACATTGGTCCTTCATACTTGACTGAGCATGTTAATGATCTTTTGGCTATGTGTAACTTGTGACTTACGGGGCAAATGTGCTGAATTTTCATACAACTTGGAAATCAAATTGTGGTGTTTATTTTTTTCTGTTATGTTTAAGAGCACCTTGACTCAGTCATTGAGAAGATTGTTCTTGAAATTGAAAACTTGAAGTTGTCTAACATCACACAGAAAAATCCTTTAAAATGACTGCATGTGAAGGTACCAGCACTTCCATCCATCTGATGGAAAGGAAGAACTTTTATATTTGAAAGTGCATTCTAAGAGACTAAAGAATGTATTATGGGCAGACCTGTATGGCATCTATCAGATAATGCAAAAGATGTTTTGAACAGTGTAAATTTTGACTTTTTCACCTTTTAGCTTAGTACAGTTGCAGGAGATACCTAAACCAGTGTGAATGACTAATATGCAATTTCAGAAGTGTAAGCAGGGATAGTATACAACTTTGTTTCAAAGTAGCAAAACATCAGACTCTAAAGGTGGTTTTTTGTTAACTACTGAATAAGTGAAGATGTGGAGATTATTCTGCTAGGAACAGAAAGCTTGTGTCTAGTTTTATGTATATTTGTTCAAAGCTTGCCTTTGTAGATGGCTTCAGGCAGCAAAAAGCTTTATTCTAAAAATAGAAACAACTTTCCTAGCACCTATAGCTCTTGGAAAGTAACTGTGGGAGCAGTGTGGTTCTGGTGCTACTGCCTGTTGTGTTTCTAGTCAAAACACAAAAAGCTTAAAAATGCAGCTATAAAATTTAAAACCATAACAAAAAACACTTCCCCCCACCCCCAATACAGTTCTTCCAAACTCTTCTTATGATGAAGGAACTTCCAGTCAAGCTTATCTGTACCTCTATCCGTATGGATGGATGAGAACTTCAAATTAACCTTAACCATTTTTTAAAGGGAGCATCTTAACCATAGCTGTGGCCTTCCTGTGTGCAATATATGGTGCTTGCTGTCTACTGGAGCCCGTGGCACTTCTGGAGGCTTTGCAAGGAACCATAATAGGTCAACAAGTAGACTTTAGGTGTGAGACTTTCATTTTTGCCTTTAGAAAGGCAATACTTCGTTTGGGCTGGTATTCTAGGAGTTCAGCAACAAAATAACACCTGTTTAGTTCTCGGTTTTGTTTTACTTTGTTTCTAAGTGTAAATTACCAAAAGTCTTGAGGATGTTATCTGCTTGGTGCATATTCTTGAAGGGAGAGTACAGGTGCCCAAGTAGGTTATGGGCATCTTTTTTGTAGCCTTGATTCAATTTCCCAAGCTCCAGCATAGGGCAGAAGTTTAATGCATCCTTAAACTTAGCATTTCTTAATAGCTGTCTCTAGGTAGCTCCCTGATCTGTATGCACATCTTGGTTACCATTCTGAAGTGCTTAACTCTCTCCTGAACCATTAGGTAAGAGAATCACCTACTAAATGTCATGTCTTAGCCTTTGTTCTAGGTACACAATTAAAAAAAAACATAGACTTTGAGGAGCTGAACTTGAAGACAGACATCTTTTCTGAATCTGACACCCAGAGGCTGACTGGAATTCAGGTTTAGCTCTGTGATGGTAAATGGTTAATCTTACTGCTCTCCAGTCCTTCAATGGCGGTGTAATATTAGAACTAAAGGTTTGAAATATCAACGGCACTCTGCACTTTCACCAGTAAATGTTCCTGCTGCATTTCATGATGTTCTTGTCTATTTGTAGAGATAAACCTTCGTATTTGTCTTTTGTAGGGTTTTAAAAAAATACTCGGGAATTCTGATTGGGAGGACTTGGAACAGGTAATTGACTCTAGGGCAAACTACAGTGTGTAGGATATTGATATGTGGTTGAAGAGGGAATTGAATAATTGGCTGGACTGTAATTTGAGGGGAAAGATAGTTTAAAGGAAAACCTATAATCTCATCTCTGGTGTGTTTCATGCTGTCAGTTTTCATCATTAGATACCCATAGGGTAGGGTGGAAATTCCAAATTAATTCAAGGCTTAAAATATATTTCATTGTTACTGTGAAATATCTTTTTTCTTCTCAAATTACTTTTTAAGAAAACTAGTTCTTCCTTCTGAGAGGAAAGAATTGCAAGCCTGATAAAACATCTGATGTCTTCCTGGTATTACCAGCACAGGCAAACAGTGACTGAGATGTCCATACATATTGCAGAGTGCCCAGTGCATCTGTTATTTTCAGTCAGGTTTTGTTGCCTATAGTATTTCTTTTTAACTTAGAAAGTACAATCCATCACCCTTAAATGAAAAGTATTACTTTGTTACACTGCACTGACTTCTTGGTGGCTTTTTGAAATCCTTTCGCACGCTTTTGGTAGTCAATGACACTTACTGCCGCAAATTCTTTTTTCTTCTAAAGGTGGACTTTTTGCAGAATAAAGACAGCTGCTTCCTGAATAAATCATGCTTGCAAAACAGATTAGATTATGTTGGACGGAGTTACAGTAGTGCTGTCATGCTGGACCAAATGCAGCCCTGATTGCTTCATTTGGTGTTGCATCTTTCTGTATCATCTAATTTCTTCTGCTTCAGAGATTGATTCTGCCCACAGGGTTAGGATGAATCCAAAGTAGTGTATCAGTGCTTGACTTGGGCTTTGAGCTGGGAAAAAAGGAAACTTTCATATCTGCAAAAGCTTGATATACAATTTTTAAGATACTCTGCATTATTAAATCGTTCTGTCATTGTTAGCACATTCCATAAACTTCTGTTTGCTTTACTTTTGGATCTGTTTTGGGAAACTTGGGTATTGGCTTGCCTGTTGTGAACTTTCCAGGGCAGGTGATGGATTTTTTTTTTTTTTTTGAAGTACAGCTGCTGAATAGGGAACTGTGTAAATGCTGTCCCTTTTTCTTAGAAGCAAAACAAAACAAACACTAACAAACCACTGCAGCAATAACCATGCTTTTGTGGAACTTGCACAGATAGTGTTTTCACAAGCAGCTTTGAGATCTCTCAAAGAAGGTAACAGATAAATCATATCAGTTTCCTTATCTAGCACACTTAAATACAAAACACATTTGAAAAAGCCTGTAAAGTTTCATGATGCTGTAGACTTACTTCCCTGGAGTATAGTTTCATAATGGAAAACTGTAGCTGCTGTGAATGGATTTCTTGTGCTGTGCTGCACAGTACCTTATGTCAGTATTTTAAATGTCATTCTGAATTTGTGTTTCAGGAATTACCAGAAATGGTTCTTTTAAAGTTTTTTCGACCAGAAAACACCAGTACCTGCGAGACCAACGCCCGAGCAGCTTTCTAATCTTATCAAGACAAGTCTTCATTATCCAGAGTCTTTCGATCATTCTTTTATCAAAAAAGGTTAGTGCAATGTTTTTCTTAAGAAAACTTTCCAAATATTGTTAATTGACATAAATCCTGTTGAGAGATGCTATGTGGGTTATAAAAAAAAGATAAAAGTCTGGTATGCAAGGGTGAAATATTGCTCAGTTCTTAAAGTCACTGCTTCAGAATTTTACAGGTAAAAATGAGTTTCATGTAGAGAAACAGGCTATAATACCACAGTTCACAGTTCTAAAGTTAACTAGTAATGTTATCAAACTTACTGAAAGAAAAATAAATACTCTGCCTTTGTCTCTGTTTTTGGTATCAGACTAAACAGTGTGGCTACTTTGAAAAGCTAGATGGAAATACATACTTCTAAGTCAAAAGAACTGGTATGTCTACAGCATCTGCCTTCACAGAATCACAGAATGTTAGGGATTGGAAGGGACTCTCGAAAGATCATCTAGTCCAGTCCCCCTGCCGGAGCAGGATTACCTAGATCATATCACACAGGAACGCATCCAGGCGGGGACTTGCCAAGATTAGCTGCACATGGTTCTGATTTATGTCAGAAGGAAGGTGGTAGCAGTATAGATCACTGGGGCTTGGTTCCTGGAAGAATATCAGAATTAACCTCTGTCAAAAGCTCACTGCTAGAGTGAATTAGTTGGAGCCTGTAAAAATCCATGAGTCTTTCAAAATTAAAATGGTGTGAACAAAGCCTTCTGAATTCTTTTTCAGAATATGAAACGAATTGTACTTGAAACATAAAGATACTTACTTAGGATTGGAATTGTGTTATATGAGACTCTACTGTTATACTTTTTTCTAAAACTTCAGTTAATATAAGTAAGTTGCCAAAAGAAAGGGATTTCTTTCTTTATAAATCTAACCTTTAAACCTATTATAAGATGGCATATTTTAATGACAGTTACAAAGCATGTATTTTCAAGTTCGTATCTTATTGTTTATAGTTGCTAATTGTTCTTTTCTTGTTAGTCAAGTTTAGGATATTTAAACTGTTAAGAAACGGTCAAGGAATTCCAGTGACACAAATCACTTACTGCATACATAGAGCTGTTTCAATTGCAGTAGTTTGTGTACCTGCCTGTGAATATCTTGGTCTTTCTTGCTGCAGCATTATTTATAAAAACCAATCATACTAATTGTGAACAAGGAGTTTATCAACTAACTGGATTAGTTTTTATTAGATTAAGGTTTAAATTAACACCAAATATGTATGTGCTGTCTGTTCTGTTTGGGCACTGTTCTGGTTAAAACTTGGGGCCAGATGCCTGCAATACCTCTACTGGAGGCAGTGCAGAAAGTATCTAGACAAAACGTGCTAAACAGCGGTCAGAGACTAGCATACTGGACCATGTTATCCCATTCTGAAATGTCTCTTGTCATAACAGTAGATTTGCTGTAAACTCAGGTATTATTTATGCTTTTGCTGGGCTTTCTCAGCTGGACGAAGGAAGGTGGTAATTTAATTTGGCTCAATTGAGCCAATTGCTGTTTTGCTTTAATTGATAGTTTGTTATTGTAAGTAACTCTAGTCAATGTAGGTGATTATACTGCTATGCACAGTCTGACTGTCGCATAATAGACAACTACATGTTAAAATAAATTTCTAGTAATATAAAATTAACTATTTAAGAGTATAATTAAGACTATCCAGAGAAGACTTTTTTTTTCCTTTACTATGGAACCATTTCTCTTCACAGCCTCTGTCTGGTACCTGTCACTCCTCCTACTTTCCAATTGTTCCCAGGCTGTTGTAGATGTGATGATTGATTTGCGGCATAAAACAACAAGGTGATGTGTGAATGTTAATATAAAACAATATTTTTCTGAGAATGCTTTCTAGTTTTGGGGACTCTTGTAATGTTTTAACTGTATTGAATATCTAGAATACGATTTTTTTTTCAACAGTGGCTTCTTTGAAAGAATGGAAGGTGATAAAGGGATCATACAGTCAGAATGGAGTCTTCATTCAGTGCTCATTTACTTTGCTTCTGACTGTTGCTAAGACAGGGACCTTGAATTGTGACTCTTGAGTAGTTAGACTCTGCACATCTTTTCTAGGAAGTGGAAATCCTTTTGAACTAGTGAAACGCAAGTCTTCAGCAACCTTTCTTGTTAAACATATGTTGTTGGATTTTCACTTTCAAAATATGAAGCAATTGTAGGAAACAACTTTGAAGTTTAAACAAGTACTTCCTCCTGCAATTTGGCTTAGTATAAAATGTCATTGAACCTTAGGTATTTTTTAAGGACTTCCCCTAGGTTTATCAGCTGATTCTTATGACTGGCTTTTTGCTTAGAACTGTAGTATTACGTGCAAAAATATTAGCGCTGAGGAATGTTTTGTGAATTGCTTCTAAAGTTTTACTAAGGATTTCTGTGGGAGAGAGAATTCAGTACCATGCTACACCATTGTTTACTTCTTCCACTTCTGATAAAACAACGCAATTTAACTCGTGTAATTCAGGTGTTATCCTTTCAAAGTCTAGCTTTGTCTTTGCTAGAAAAACCTTGATCCCTTAAAGATAAGGAGTGGGCGAGTGTGTGTGAAACAAAGCATGATGCAGTTGGAGAAGGCAGTGACTTAAGGGAAGTTATTGTAGGCAAGCAGTCAGAAAAGACTTAGCAACTTTCAAGACATCAAAGACAATGGCAGTGGGCACTCTCACATCCAAAGACTGCCAGAATAGTAACTTAAGTTTCCCAATTCCTGACTTTTGAAAAGAAGTTTTCAAAAAGCATAAACAAGCATATCTTTGTAAGGGGCTGGTGACAGACACACAATGCATTCTGAAATCTTGGGAAGACTTGAGGTTGGAGGGAATCATATAAACTGGTAACACATGCTTCAAATGCAGAGAAATAATGCTGTTACCTTCTTTTTCAGCCCGGAAGCACTAGAAATCCATGGATCTTTTACATGGCTTGGGGCAAACGCAGTACAAGCTTCAACTTAAAAGCCAGGAGGTCTATAGCTTAGCAGCTGAAAGCTTGCTTTGTTCATACAGGTGTCTATAATCTTGGAACCCCCAGAGTATTGCCAAGCTAGCGGACCAAGTTACTTTGTTTGAAACGAGTCAGCAGAACTCCATGCCTGCCTGATTATTATCAATAATATCTGACCACTTCCTGAAAAAAAATCACACTAAAAGACCAAAATAAATGGGATTCTTATATTGCAGGTTGGACATTTTGCTGCAGTTTTGGAAATAGCACCTCAAACATCTAACTTGTTACTAAAGATTGTGTAGGAAGAAAATAGCAAAATATTCAGGACGATTTGTCAGTTTATTTCTCAATGCAACGCACGTTGGACTGAAAATACATTATCCTTTTATAATGTATTTCTTCTTCTGGTAATTAAGATATTCATAACACAAAATAGTCTCTAACTCCAGATCTGAACATATTGTATGTCCTATGCCCTGTCAAAAATGCAGCTTGACTGCTGTTACAACTTCCAGCATGGTGTGTGTTAATATTTGTGGCTGTATTAGGATAGGGTTCAGGAAGAAACCTTCACTGGCTTTTTCCTGTCTGAAGCCATTAGTCATGATAAATCCCAACCTTACTGTGAAGTTTAATAAGGTCATTCAAGTCATTTCTGCTTTTCAGTTCTTTAGTTTAAAATTTCGTTTTGAGTTTTCACGTTCATGGAAACTGGTGACCTTTCAAGGTTTACATACAAGTCCCACCTAAGGTGTTTAAAAAAATAATTTTTCAACCAGTTTGAGTATTTTCTCATTCATCTCCAACACGAATGCACTATTTCACAACCATGAGTTTGTCATTGAATTTGTCACTTACTTTATTATGTAACTATAACATTTGATCTGTTTTAAAAAAGTCTACTCAAGATTTTCAAGAAATGTATTATATTTATAACAAATGTACTGTAAATAGAATAAACATACACCATATTCACTGTATGGACTTGTGGCCTTTTTTATACAGCTGTAGCAATCTGCAGGTGCTGATACTGTATATTACATTCTGTACTGTCATCATTGTGGCCGTCTTTGCTCAGGTGAAGTTCCTGTCCTGTTGCCACATGTAGTGTTGGGTGTACATTGAAACTTGTAGTGGCTGCTGTCTCTGCCTTACCCGGTGTTCCCAGGTACAATGCAGAATTCAGCTGTCTGGGAAATGTCAATAGCATTGGAACAGGCTGCCCAGGAAGAGATGGAGTCACCATCCCTGGAGGTATTTAAAAGATGTGTAGATGTGGTGCTTAGGGACATGGTTTAGTGGTGGACTTGGCAGTGCTGGGCTAATGGTTGGACTTGATCTTAAAGGTCTTTTCCAACCAAAACAATTTCATGATTCTATTCTATGAGTCTATACTTGCTATGTGCTGGGGATTTTAATTTGACTAATAGCTGCTGAACATAGGGAAGGCTGTGCGAAGCAATCAAGTGCAGCAAAACCAGTTAGGAGTTAGTTTATGATGGATTAGCTGAGTATAAGGAAATTGAGCACCTAAAGAAACCTAAGACTTCTGACAGTCTGCTTCATCTTGTGGGTGAAGGAAGCTTCTTCATAGGACAACACTGGCCTATGAAACAGTACATCTGCCTTCAGATGCATTTTTTCTTTTTAGGTAAGGTTTCCAATTTTACTTATACTCAGTACACTGTATGGACTGTCTCCAGGACTTAAGACTTCCCGAAAAGTCTTAGAACCCGTTCACAGCACGTGACCTTTCATAGTCATAGTTAATTTGACTGTGGATCATGTTGATAAATCCACAGAATACTTGAGTATTATCTAACAATGCATATGTTGCTTTTAGGGGTTGAGTTCTTCTTTTCTGCTGTTGGGCAGATTGGAAGATTAATCTTTCCAAATGAATCTTGCATTGTAGCATTAAACTATGTCATCAGTCCTCTTTCTGTCTTGGCACTGTTTTAGGGAAGGAGAAGTCATTATTGATGCCATTCAGCTATCCAGCTGTAGACCACAGTGTTCTAAGTCACGGTTGTATTTTTAAGACTTCTTCAAATATTCAAGTGGCACAAGTCACATTATTCTGATAAAGGATGTTTCCACAAGAGTTCTGTGAGATATGGGTCAGAAGTTTAACTGTTTTTCAGCCTATCAGAAGAAGCTGGTAAGAAATGATATCTCTTGTGGTTTTGAAGTTGCACTGCTGTAAAGAGTGGGCTTGGTGCAGGCTTGATTTACAGAAACTACCAGGCTGTGCTATCCTGATGACTGATGTATTACTTGCTCAGTGATCCTAACTTTTAGATTAAGTAAACCAACACTTGCCATGTCCGTTAGTGCTAATCTAGGTAAAAAACTGTGATAACATGCATTACATAGCTTGGCTTGAAGGAAATACTGTTGTCTAGATGGACTCTTCTACATGTTTCTGAGAATGTTTATAGGATTATGATGAGCTAATGATGTGGCAGGAGGCTAAAAGAGTTGGAGTAATGTTTTATTCATCTTGGGTAAAATTAGCAGCCTCTTCAGCATGCAGTTTTGAGATGTGTTTCTATGTCTGTGTATCTAGACATGAGGTTTTTTGTATGTATACCAAGTGTTCCCCAAGCTTAGCAGTACAGGCTGTCAAACCCTACAAATAAGCCAGACTTTGATCACGGTATAGACACAGTATCATGTAGCTAAAAAAACCCCAATGAACCCAAACCAACCAAACTTGCTTTCTCTTCACACTTAAGTGAAATCTCCCCTTTATTCTCTTTTCTTACATGGTGATTCCAAAAATACTGAAGTTTTAAACTTGTCATGTTCTAAACTATTTACTGAAAGCAGTATCTGTGATTCTAACTTCTGAAGCTTAGCATACTGTTAGAGAAGCTGCTGTCACACTGTGTCCAAGGAATGACTCTCTTTTTGTAACCATTAACATGCTTTATTTCTAAATTGACACTGGTCCTTCATAGTGTGTTGATGATTATGCACATTATGTTGTGTAAAAAGCATGGAGCTGTTGAGTTGGAATGTAATCATTGGTGTGTCAGAAGAGAGTTGACTTTGTGATTGCTAGGAGAGAAGCTAGCATGGAGACAGAGCTAAGCCTGGCTCCTTAATGAATTCTCACATGGAAAACTGTGTGCCCATGTGTGGACCCACAGAGGATGATGAAAAAGTTTATATGAAATGAAAATTAATCTGGTCTTGCTATTGTATTGGGCAAATAAGTATCTCTGCAAAGGCTGAAACTCTGCTGCTTGCAGAACAATACTCCAGAGAATCCTGTGAGCTGCTGTAAGGCACAAGAGCATCCTAATGTGTCAGTATTCAGTTTTCCATTATACGTAAATCCACTTCTATTAGCCAGCACGTGGGGATTGCTCACTTGTCACCAAGGGAGTGGAATTTTTGCCTGGTTTGGGCACAAATATGGCCTTCAAATTCAGGCTTTCATGCATGTCAATGTAATAAGATATTGTTTCTGGAAATCTCCTGTGAGGATCTCCACAGTGTAGGACTGCTGAGATCTCCAGACTGCTAGCTGGCAAGTTAAGCTTGCATTTATTGAAGTCATAAAGCTGAGTGAAATTGCTAAGCACATGGCTGAGTAAGGTCAGCCACCCTCTTTCTTTCAAACAGCATCCCTCTGTTTTTCAAATCTTATGCTCTTATCCTTGTCAATGTGCACCACACTAGTGACCTGGCTGATTCTGCCATAGAAGTGTCTGTCCTGGATCAAGACTGCAATTTGGGAGCCACTAGCTGTCATAAGTAAGAAACCACTGTCAGGGAAGGTAGTGCTTTGAAAGGTCTCTGAGGGCATGACAGTCACTTCTTCCATGACCAAGCCATTGTTGGCAGATATGAGCAAAGATTCTGTTGTCCAGAGGATGATGAAACCCTCAAGGCAAGATTCTGGATACTCCAAAGCTTAGCAGGGCCTTGGGGCAACAGGTAGAAGGTGGTAGGGCTATGGCTGGACATATAGCTGTTTTCAGTACCATTGTATCTGAAATAGGCCCCTGCTGCCTTCTCTGTCCCATCTTCTCTGCTTCTGTTGATCAACAGGCCAGTCACAGCAAAGGAGTAAAACTGTAGACCCCGAGCAGCATTCCTTGCTCTCTTGTACTTGTCTCGAGTGCATGTAAACATGTAACTCCCATCCTGTGAAAGGAAGATGTGGCTGTCAGAGGCTGAGTGCCTGGTGGTGTAAGCAAAAAGGGTCCAGCTGAGATCCTTGCACGGGGTGTCTGCTCCTGTGTAGCAGCAATGGTTGTCGTGAGAGTTTGGACAGGGGGGATGTGACTCCTGCTGATGGGACCCACATGCTGAGGCTCTTGAAATACATACAAGCCTGGCCATTAACCACCAAGACCCCATCCTTGTGCATGAAGGTGATGGTGCTGACAATGGCTTCCTTGGCCTCAAGATTTTCTGGGATGGGAGAGCGGGGAGAGGCTGCTTTCAAAAGGATTCAGGCTGATGAAAATGTCATTCCCTGGGTCCATGGGCCACATTTGGCTCCTCCCACCAGGGCCATAGCTCCTCACAGGGGTGCTGTAGGCCATGGAGCTGGCGCTGTGGTAGCTTACATGTGTGCCTCTTGCTGGCTTTACGTCGTGGCCAAAATTAATTGGCCGTGTGTGGCTGCAATCTGAGCCGCCACTGCGGCTCCACAAGCACAGCCACAGGCATGGCTTGGCCACCAGCTCCTGCCAGGGCCGAGGAGCAATGTCCCTGTCAGCTGAGGGCCAGTGGTGGCAGCTGGGGTGGGGCTGGGGCTTCTCCTGGTGAGGCTGCATGGTGGTTAGCCTGCTCCCTGCCATCCAAGAGGCTTCTCTGCTGATGGTCACGGAGAGCAAAGGCAGAGCAAGCGATGATGACTGGCTGGCGTGCTGCCAGGGAGAGAAATTTTGAAATGAAGAGGAGCCACCTTCAAAGGGGTCATCCTCAGCAGGCAGGTTTCTTCACAGACCTTCTCTGCCATTGCCTGAGCACAGGGAAGGGTATTTTCATTAAGCAGCTGCACTGTAGAGCTTCATTTCTAGGTGGTGGATGGCAGGTTTTTTTAATGTGAAATTAAATCCGCATAAATTTTGTGATCCAAGCTTAGGTTTGAGCACAGCTTTGCTGTCCCCTTGCAGGACAGCTGCTAACTGCGGGTGCTGGGGGTCTGAGTCCTGCCTCTCATGAGGGGACCCAGGGTACGTATTCGCTGATGCCCAGAGGGCAGCAGCACGGTCTGTCACCAGGCTGTGCCTTTTTGATCACATCTAGTGCTCGGTTAGCGCAAGGGAGCTCATACGGGTTAGGGACCTGCGTGTCCAGGAGAGATTTTATCCTAATTATTGAGGGAGAGAGGAACAGCCCACAACCACACTTTTTACTGGGTCTTATGATGTTACCAGCTCTCTTTCAACCATTTGAAGCTTAGGCCTTGTCCGAATTAACCACTAGCCATCCCCATTAATTGCACAGAAGATACTGGAGCTCCATGTCAGGGGGTGCGTGTGTGTTTTTTCTCCCTTCTTCCCTTCCTCCTTCCCTCCCTCCAGCAGCACCAGGGCAGTGCTGCAGCAGGCAGAGGGGAAAGGGGTGGCATTGCCCAACCCCGTGGAAGTGGGAGGTGGGAGATGAGACAGGAGCATTGTATACCTTTCCAGTTATGCAGTATTTTTCTCTCTTATATAGAGAAATATAGTTAGTGGTTCTGTCACACTACTACTCCTCATGTCTCTTCTTATGGCAGTGGGAAGCTGGAAGACTGCTTGATTCTGCTATTGCCTACTGTATTCACTGAGTATTTTATCAACAGCTTTGCGAGATTTATCTACACTGTCTTTAGTATTGAATCCTGTCTCAGGTGCTGTGGGAAATACATAGAAATTGCATTGCTCAGTGTAGGTGACTGCTCTACTTTTGTATCTAAACTAAACGAGTTGAGCACTGCTGCCATCTAGTGCTTTCTGCTTCTAAATGTCTGCTCTGTCTCATCACTAAGTGGAGATCACTTTTTTCCTTCTCAGAGGTGAACATTGGAGGTGCCAGGAGGTCCAAGCCTGCTACAGGCGAGACTGTGGGATCTAGGAGTCTCGCAGTCAACCTCTGTGTGTGAGACAACTGGAGGAGCTGGCTACTGGAGAGACCAGGAGGTCACACTACTGTGGAGACCATGAGGTCTGAAGGTAGACCAAGAGACCCATCCACATATGTCTGTCTCTGTATTCAAAGCAACTGGAGATAAGAAATCTAAGGGTCAGCTGCTGGGTAGACTGATTGTCTAAGGCTGGTTGCTGGAGGGATCCACAGAGTGTGTGTGTGTCTGTATGTGCATTGGTGTGAGCAAGAGGGCTCTATGTACCAGCAACTGGAGTTGGGCTGTGGGCATTGGGTGCTCACCTGCCTAGATACCTGCAGCTGGGAGGAAACCAAGGTTTTACTGGGTAAAACCACATGTCTAAAGGCACTGGCTGCAGTATTCATAGCATCCTTCTGGGGAGTGTGCGTGTAGTTTTGAGTCAGAGGGTCTGCATCAGCAAGTGGAGCGAGGCTGTGGTTCTCCGGGCTTGTATAGATCATGTGTCAGCAACTGGGGAGAGCTGGGATCCTGGGGCCAACTACTGGGCAGCCTGAGTGTGAGAGGCCAGCTGCTGGAGGGATCCACACTGTATGTATTTCCCCCTAGCAAACCTTCCTCCTGATCAGCCATTTGTGTTTGTGTGACTGCTTTGTTTTCTTTCTGTTTTGTTCTCTGGGGCTGGCCATGTGTGATGTGTATTATATGCATGTGACCATGCGTATGCCTGTTGGGAAAACGTGCTCAACCTCACTCTTGGCTGAAGTGGAGAACATGGAGCTACAGCAGCCTTGCCTCTGCCAGGACAGATTCAGCAACTCCTAACATCATTCAGTATCATTCAAACTTCAGGTAAAAGAAGCAGGGGGAAAAATAATGTAGGGAGAGCTCAGTTCTATGATTGGAAACTTATCAATAGAAGTGTTGGATGTCTATTTCTCTCCCACTGAGTCCTTAGGTAGAAAGCCAAATAGTATTCTTTATTATCCTTCTTGTCATACATCGTAGATAAATATTACTGACTCTAAGGTTCCAAGACTTGAAGCTAACAAAGGAAGTGAGCACTTTCAGTTTTGACTATGTCTAGGTTTTGCTCGTATTCAAGGCACAGGTCACTAGAGAATTTGTAACATCGGCTTTTCCATAATGAGGATTACATGTTCCTTGGTTAATAACCTTTTAAAAACTTTACTCCTAGCTTTCTTTACTAAGTAGCTTGGGATTCCTTCTGGAATTATATGTCTTCCCTCAGGATAGCGAGGGTCCCTAAACTACATCTGAGTGCAATTTCTTGATGTTTGGGGAAAAGGTCTTAATATTAGAAAGTGATACTGTTTCTTGAAATGTAACTTAACTGCACTTCGATTTTACTTTTGTGATAGGGTTTTGCTAAGTTCAGCAGGCAGAATACAGAGGTTCAAAGTAACTGTTCTTTGGCAGTTAATTACATTGTGTGTTGCTCCAGAAGGAACGCTCAATATGAAAATAGAAGAATTTTCACTTTCAGTGGTTGGATTTGTTGACAGAGTTCCTGTTCAGCAGAAATAATACTCAATACCCATGGCCCGTGTGCGTCCCACTGCATAGGTTGTATTTATTTTGAGCTGTTATCAAATAGATACTCTTCCCGTGCATAATACAGAGCCGTTTATGTGTAGCGTATTTGTTAAGATAAAAGATAAGTGAAATTAATTGGTTTAGGTTGTGAGAAATACTCTATCAAAGTACTAGTGTGAGTGGAAAATACCTATGCCTCCAGGAGGAGGATAGCGTATAAATATTATGATGAAATGGAAAAATATTATGATGAAAATGGAAAAAAAAATGTATTTTTTGATAGCCTTCATTATTAAAACCTGAGGTCACAGGAGCTACATAATGTGAGGAAGCTCAGCGATACACCAAAGCTTTCTTACTGATGAAAAGTAAGTTTTCCCTCCACTGACTAAACCACAAAATCAACATGTCTATTATTATTCAGTTGTAAAATGCGAGTATGACTGTCTTACTGAAAGCAGCCACCCTGCCCATGCAGGTGCTTGGAGGAGAATGGAATCGTATGTGGTACAATCACAGCTATGCTCAGATTAATGGGGACAGAATTTCTCTTCAACTTTGTTCCCAAAGATAGTCACGAAATATAAAATCAGGCTTTCACCTTTACTCAAAATATTTCATTTTAAAGCTCATCTTCTAATTCAGTATCTACTGTGTCATAGAGCTGTCTACTCTAAAGTGTCATCTAGCCCAGGTATCAAAAGTCAGGTCTCTGAATTGCAACGGATACAGCAGAGACTCCTGGATGTTTTTCTCTTATTCTACTCTTATTCCATTGAGAGAAGGGATTATTTCTGAGTATATTAAAATATAAAGATGTTTGCAGTAATGGAAATCCACTGAGGGACCTTCAGCCTTTCATTATATGCACATTGCAATTATTTCTGAGTATGCTAAAATATAAAATCTTTGCAGTAATGGAAATCCACTGAGGGAACTTCAGCCTTTCTTCATATGCACATTGCCGTTATTTCAGTCACTTGAAATCTTAATGTTTGCTGTCTTTTCAAATTACATTGAACAATTTCATGGACAAAAGTACTTCTATGGAGTAAAAACTAGACTGGAATAGAAGATAATAAATTTCTCAACGCTTCTGTTTTTAAAACCATGAATGCTGATTAAACATATTCCAGGACTGAGTGATTTCCTGATCCCATTTAAATCAAGATTTATTTACTATGCATTTCTATTAGTTTACAGAAGTAAATCATTAATTTGTAAAATGTCACTCGGCTAATGAGTTCTGCTAATTGCTTTAGTGGTAGCTGAGAAAGTGAAAAATTAACATGGTTTAAAAAATGTTGCTTATAGACTATAGCAGTGTAAAATCAATTCAGCTGATGCTTGCAAATGTTATTCCATTGGTTTTCCTCTTTTAAAGTTAGAATAGACATGGTGTTCTCTTCCTCATAATTGTGGCATACTTCCTTCCCCTGTTTCCTCGAGGACAATCAAAATTCTGCTCCAAAAAAAGACTGTAACTGTAGATTTTTACTTACTGAAGGAAATAACTTAGTGATTGTCTTTAAACAAGTGCCTCATGATCCTAGGTATTTTGAAGCTCTAGGGTGAAGGAGGTATTTCTGTATGTTGAGGAGGTTGCAGAGGAAGTAACAGCCACTTCTGACCAAGAAAATATATACTTCTTGAAATTCACAGGCAAAAGATATCTTTCTTCCTTTCCTTGTGAAGAAACCATAAGGTAAGGTGCTCAGCTTTCCCCCGTCTCCCTGCAAGATGCTACTGTCAGGGACATGCCAGAGGGAGAGACGAGAATGTGGTTGGGACTCGGGCTCCACTTCTTGTAGTTGCTGACACCCAGGGTGATATTAATGACGTTTGCTGTTGCAGCTAAAGCCTGAGCTTTTGGACCCAAATAATACTTTGAGACTCTCAGCTTTTTGTAATATGCACTGCTAGCTCTCATGATGTGAGGGAAACACTTGAAAACGTGATCTGAGTGACCAAAAGCTCTGTGGCCATAAGACAAGTTTAAAAAATAAAAATTAAAAAAAAAATCCCTCCCTATTGCAATGCTATGGGCAATGGAAGGGAGCTGCTGGAGAAAGGAAAGGGCAGTGGCAGCTCAGAGCACTTCTGGCTCTGCTTGGGAGGAACAGTAGGAGCCTATGAGGGAAGACTACCCCAGAAGTTTTCCTGCTGTGACAGAACTGATTGAACGCATCAGTCGAGTTTAAGGGGACAAGGCTCAGGAATCACAGCTAGTACTGTTTTTCATCTTAACATCTGTCCTTAAGAATCACAGTTTTTTATACTCCAAACCACAGAGGGGAGATGTCACCTGCCTTAGAGGCTCATGTTCTGTTTCTGGCTGCTTTTCAAATCCACTCTCTTCATCTGTAGGTCAAATCAGCTATGAGGCTGGCTTCTGGCTTGAATTTTTCTGAAGATTTGGTAGGTATCTTTGGTATTTTATGATATCCTTTCTGAGGGTGTGAAACTTGGCCTTGATGAAGATTGCCATAAAAATACATTAATTTTCTAGCACTGAGAGCTTCCCATTAAAAACTGGATGTTTAAACCCCTTTCAGTGAAGGGCTTTGCACAGTGATATGCTGCTGTTACACAAGACAAATGAGAATGTATGCATTAGGATGGCAGTGGAAAGGCAGGTAGGTAATGGAAACCTTCTTCACTGTCCTTGCCATCTTCTTCCTCACTTTGACTGCTAGGTATTGGTGGAAATGAGGGTCAGTTGTGAAAAAGCAGCTTCCCTATTTTTTTTCTTTTTTTTTTTGGATCTTGAACAGAATCTTTGTAATAAAAACTTGTGAATTTAAGTGTATAGGTTTGAAACTAACAACTTTTATGTGAGTTGATGCTCTGCCTGAGCTGTCAGTGCTCTGTATCTCAGTGTGAGTGAGGACACAGTGTAGCAGGGAGGTGCCAGCCTTGCAGAAGCCCTCCAGTGCCAAGCAACTCTGGAAGAAGAGTATGGGAACAAGAGCTCAAGCACCTGCTCTTTCATTGATCACATGAAACAATCCTAGAACCAGCTGTGGGACCAACACAACAGCTTTAGCATCCTCAGGAGCAGACGGAAGAGCAGTCCAGAAACCCCTGCTTGCTCGAAGAGCTATGTTCCTGTGCTGTCCTGTGGTAAATGAAAAGGGGACTGTGCTCTCCATATTCTTAATTAGAGCAGTTTACCAAATAGAATTGTCTCCTGCAAGTATATTTGATCCTGCTCATCTGAAAGCCCTGCATCAACTATCTTAGTAAAAATCCTGTATGCTGCTGTATACAGTTAGTTTGTTAAGTAGGTAATTATTCTCATCAGGAGCGTTTAGTCAGGTATAGCTACTTAAGAATGATAATACAATTTCAGCACGGTGTTACTTACACAGTAACTGTATGATAGATGCATTGACCAATGTAGCATTTCCAAAGACACTGAAATGAGAAATAAATCCAACACTGACAGCACCGCAGTGGGCACTGGCTCCTGGATGAGGAGGAAAAAGGTCAATATCTTCATTTCAAAAGGCTGCTTTTATGCATGAAGAGTACAAAACCAACTTTTTGACACACTGCTGTGGTTTGACACTTGATAACACTGATTAATAGAGTCTCTGTGTCTCTGAAATGAAGTTTGCCATGTTTCTTTAAGCAGCAAGGACAATAATCCTCAAGTCCTTTTTCGTTCAAATTTTGTCAAAGTCAAGGGGAGATTTGTCTGGATGAAAATGGAGTAAAATCTTTAGGTTTTGGACTAATAAGCAGACATGATCATTTCCCTCTCTCCAGCAAGCTTCTTTCTCTTTCCCTAGTATGTTTAATTTTTTTCTGCTCATAATTCTTCAATTTTGGTATAATTTTTATTTGTTTTCATGGTTCTAATCCATACTTTAAGTGGTAAAACAATACTAACAACACTTGTTTTAGTCAATGCAGAAGAAGGAGGCTGAGATTAAAAACAACTTCATTATAGTCAAGTATTTTTAATCTTTCCTTAGCTTACGCTGCTTTTCTTCATGTTGTACGGGGGATGCAACTTTGTAAACAGAAGAGGGTCTCTGAAAAAATCAGCAATACTATTTATAAGATTTTTGTGGAAAAGTGGTTTGTTGTTGCAACCAAGAATTTTTCATAGGAAAATTCTTGACTGTGCAGGAGCATAACAAAACACAAAAAAAGAACCTATTCTGAGCATAATTTATAGAATAGACAAATTTATTGTTAAATTAAACTGTAATTTTTATCTCTAATTGCTTTCTTCCTTTTTTTAGAAGTAAATATATTTTTACATTTTATTGTATTTATTAAATGTTATACTACTAAGAGCATACAGATGTACAAGAAACTGACTTTTGTCAGTTCATATTTGATAGCTGTTTATACTTGGTGTTAATTTTTGCAAAGGCACAGTACTGTGAAACATTTTAGGTAAAACACAGTATGTTTTTAATTCAGAGTAATTTTTCTTTGTTTCTCGTATGATATATATATATCTGTGGTTATAAACCTCTTCAAGCTGGTCTTGAAATTCTCATTTTAGCGTGTTTGTTCTTGAGATAAGGCAAGGTGTCACTCGGCAACTAAAAAGAGTCTGGGGGGGGAAACAAATAAATACTTAATCCCAACTAAATTTATTCTGTATTTTTTTTAAACATTAGTGTCCTGATACTGGATGTAAGAGAAATTGATAGAATAAATGAGAACTCTGAGCAGTGGTCGCACCTGGGGTACTAAGAAGAGAAAAGGGTGGAGAATGGTGTCTGAAAAGTACTATAGATTTACTGTTTGAAATCACATATTCCCACTTTTGTTATCAGAATGGAAGAAACAAAGATATAACCTCCTTCCATTCCTCAACTTGGATGGGAAAAGGAGATGAGCATAAAAGCCTTGGGCTCCTTCTCCCTCTGATTCCTGTAGAAATCAGGAAAGAGCAGCAGTGGCTGATAGGTTGTGGTGGCTGTTTCTGGCAAAACCCAAAGAAAATGCTGATAGAGCTTTTCTAGAAGCTAATCCACCCGTATACATTTGACTTGTGTCCTATTATAGAGAGCCTTAGGATTTTGGTTGTTTTGGAGACTAAATCTATATTATCCTTTATGCTGCTTTAAAGAATATTAGGCTGGAGATTAGACAGCTTCCAGCAATGGTTGATGGATAATCACAGAACTCTTTAAAATTGCCACTCATGGTGACTGTCTTCTATAAAAGCAAAATGCAACTGGCAAAACAAAACTAAGAATTACCGAAGGAGAAGTATTTGTATTGTGGCCCAGACAGAAATCAAAGGCAGGCAGGTTTTGGGCAGAACTGCAAAAGGTGAAGGGGAAGATCGAAAAAACAGAGGAGGTAGTGACTTTCTGTGTTTCCTCTTTACTACATGCAGAGGGGAAAGAAAATTCTCCCAGATTTTATTTTACTTTATTTTTTTTCCTGGTAAACCACTAGCATTCCATCTAAGTATTACTTCACTTTAATCATCAGTGCAAATCAATCCAAATTCCCTGAATATTAATTGTTCAGGTCAAAAGTGACAATGAGGTTATATAGGCTCCTAGGAAACCCAGTTCTCTTTGAAGGTGCTGTTTTTGGGAGGAAAGACGGTGTTTAAGCTACATACCGTAACTTTGCCAGGAATTGTTATTTTGTTGAATCCTCTTGTGGAGATTTCAGCCAGTTGCCAAGGTCCTGGAAGGACATAAAAGGAGAAGACACTGTATGCTAGTCTGTATCAGAAGCAGATGTTGTTTTGCAGTATCCTTTCACTGAGGACCCAGAATATGCAGTAAATGAAAGAGAATGCAGCACTTGTGCTGACGGGGTTCCTACCTAGTAGGAAGAGCATGGTAATAGGCAAAGGTGTACGTATGAAGAACAGACATGTATGAAGAGCAGACATGTATAAAGAATGCATCCTGAATATCTAGGAAATTACATAAGGATGCAAGAAAAAACTAATCTTGTGTGAGCAGTTGTTCATAGGAGATAAAGGTAAGAAAAGGACAGTCAAAGCTTATTAGAAAAGAGAGAAATTATTTGAGAAATGAAATATTATTGCCAGACAATATCCTAAATGCTAGTGTAAAGGCTGAATGCTGGGCTTTGGTTTGTACTGTGGCTGCAGAATGAGACTCAAATGACAAAAAAAACCTACAAAAGAAATACAAGATTAATCTGAGATCTGGTACCCATGTGCAAATATGGGTATGACATTCCCCACTAAAGACAGTATTGCCAGTGGGATATAGGATCCTAGATAACATGCAATTGACAGCAACAGATCTGACATTGGAAAAGTACTTCCAAATGATGGGCTGTTGATGTTCAGATACTGGCTCAAAATAATAGCATTCACTAATACAGGACAGATACATGGATTCAAGCTGAAGGAACCCAAAAAGGCAGAGCACAGCCATTATGACCAAGAAGTCAGATGAAGAAGCAGATGAAAACATTTTTATAAGCAGGTGGGAGGAGCCTCATGATCAGTAGCCCTTGTTCTTGCAGGGGACTTCAACTTATCAGATGTCCGCTGGAAATACAATACAGCGGAGAGGAAACAGTCTTGGAGATTCCTGGAGTGTGTGGAAGATAACTTCCTGACACATCTGGTGAGTGAGCCAACTAGGGAAGGCGCTTTGCTGGACCTTTTTTTTGCAAAGAGAGAAGGACTTGTGGGTGATGTGATGGTTGAAGGCTGTCGTGGACATAACAATCATGAAATGATAGAGTTTTCGATTCTTGGAGAAGTAAGGAATCCAATCCTTGCTTGACGTTGCTGTCTTTCATTTCATGTGTGTGGTTGAGGCAGAGGAAGAAAGCCCAGAAGTGGTAATTCAGATCCCTGACTTTAGGATCACTGAGACTCAGAGGGACCTAGACAGGCTGGAGAGTTGGGCGGGGAGAAACTTAATGAAATATAACAAGGGCAAGTGTAGACTCCTGCACCTGGGCAAGAACAACCCCATGTACGAGTACAAGTTGGGGACAGAGCTGTTGGAGAGCAGCGTAGGGGAAAGGGACCTGGGGGTCCTAGTGGACAGCAGGATGACCATGAGCCAGCAATGTGCCCTTGTGGCCAAGAAGGCCAATGGCATCCTGGGGTGGATTAGAAGGGGTGTGGTTAGCAGGTCAAGAGAGGTTCTCCTCCCCCTCTACTCTGCCCTGGTGAGGCCGCACCTGCAATATTGTGTCCAGTTCTGGGCCCCTCAGTTCAAGAAGGACAGGGAACTGCTAGAGAGAGTCCAGCGCAGAGCCACGAAGATGATTAAGGGAGTGGAACATCTCCCTTATGAGGAGAGGCTGAGGGAGCTGGGTCTCTTTAGCTTAGAGAAGAGGAGACTGAGGGGTGACCTCATTAATGTTTATAAATATGGAAAGAGCAAGTGTCATGAGGATGGAGCCAGGCTCTTCTCAGTGACATCCCTTGACAGGAGAAGGGGCAACGGGTGCAAGCTGGAACACAGGAGGTTCCGCATAAATATGAGGAAAAACTTCTTTACGGTGAGGGTGACCGAACACTGGAACAGGCTGCCCAGAGAGGTTGTGGAGTCTCCTTCTCTGGAGACATTCAAAACCCGCCTGGACGCGTTCCTGTGTGATATGGTCTAGGTAATCCTGCTCCGGCAGGGGGATTGGACTAGATGATCTTTCGAGGTCCCTTCCAATCCCTAACATTCTGTGATTCTGTGATTCTGTGATACCTCAAAGGGAATAAGTACAGTATCATTTTTCCTTTATCTTGAGTAATGGATTGTCATTTGTTATAGTCTACTTAATTGACATCTAAAAATCATCACTTCAGACATCAGATGTCTTTTAATTTGCTGCATTTGGCAGAGACAGATCCTCAGCTCATGAAAACTATGGTAAAATCATTCAGGTAAATGAAAGACTGTCCCAGTAACATCCTCGTGGAACATCAAGTTGTGCAACAGAGGTGGATGATGAGAATAAAATGATGGTTACATCAATACATTTTAACAGTAGAAACAATGTGGGTATACGTGGTGGTGCAGATCCCTCTCCCCCACAACAATATATTCCATTCTTTTGGTTTCTGTTTGGTTTGTTGTTTTTTTTAAAGCTCAACTTTACATTTAAAAAATGTAAATGTGTCAAATGAGAGAGATCACACAAGATTCTAAGCATAAATGTCTTCCATGAGGTACACCATTTTATTCTTGAATACTGCAGAACATGTGGGTAGGAGACTGTGATCCTATTAGCACTGCATGAGTGAAGTAGAAGACAACTATAAGAAAATGGAAGCTTCAAGTTATGCAAATGGGAAAGTCAGTTATGTAAGTAATTGTCTACAAACATGGGAAAAAATACCATTTATTTTACAAGGAACTAAGGTCATCCGTGGCTAACCGGAAAACCAGGGTTAGTCCTTTTCATCATCTCCCGCCAGATCTGCCTGAAGCATTTTTGGTCCCACATTACCTAAGGACCAGCAATAAATATAATCTTGTTCTTCCATCCATCAAACATACCCAGCCCCTGTCCATCGCTATATAATGTAGTTGTCCTGTGACACAGGTTACTCTGAGTGATCTAGTGTGGGTTCAGGGCCTTACGCTTTGGAGCACATCACAATTTTTTTTGTTTTCTCTTATGCAGAAATAGCTCTCCAGCTGTACACATTTCCTAGAATGTGGATTCAGAACTTCCAAGTAATGAGTTCTGAAATTATTTAAGATCCAGAGGAGATTTAATGTGAGGATCTGAATATCGCACAACAGCTGACACTGCCAAGTGCTGGTTTCTGTCCGGTGAAGATGAGATGACTTGGCAGATCTTACAAAGACTCTAGACAACTTGTTCCAGGCACTACAGATACTTACCCCAAATGGAAAAAACTAAGAAAAACACAACTGCCTGATTACTCTGAGGACTTGCAGACCACTGGCAAGCCAGCCATGCCATGCTGGGCCTGAGTCATGATGTGTATCCTACTGAAATTTTTAAGACATTGTGAGTACTAGTGCCCTATATTACAGATGGAGGAAAGGAGGCAGCAGATTAAATAACTTGATTACATCCACAGACAGAACTGGTCTCCAACTAGAGCTACAGTGCAGATGACTTTATTCTCAGCTGACTGAAACTCACAGTAGCTTCAGTTCTTGTCAGGTGCAGAGCAGGCATCCCCCAACTCCAATTTGCTTGTCCGCTGTCATCAGTGGCAGCAGCAGCACCAGTAACTCCTGGTTCTGTCCTGGCTGCGTGTGTGTGCAGGAGGGCTCACTTGGCAGTTCAAATCACATCTGCACATCCCTAGGGTGGCTTCTGTACTGCCTGCTGTTCACGGACCACAGTTACCAAGCTACAGTTTAGGGATGGTCTTGGTTCCTTATAAGAGGAACTAGAGTTGGTGAAAGCAGCTGCCTTGGATAAAATGGTCAAGTTAAATGCATGGATGAAATGCAAGGATGGGATCTGAATTTAATTCCCATTTTTACCAGAGGTGTCCTTTGGGCAGGTGCTGTCCCAAACCCGCTAAGATTTTAAAGTACATAAACCACCTGGAAGTTAATGATTTAGATATCTTGAGGCTCCAGAATCTGCATGTCTTTCACTTCCCACATTTTAAAAATAGCAGAGTGCATTCCTATTTCATAATAATAAATACAGTCAAATCTGATTAATTTTTAGTCTAAAATATCTTAAATAGTTTGTGTTTGCTTACTTGATCTAGAATGGAGTCTACAACACCAGTGAATAAAAGGATCTTCACTCTCATGGATTTTAAAAGTCAAAAGTGAAGCACCTGTGAGAGAGAAGCAATGGCTTTGTGTGTGGATATCCTCCCACAGAAAAAGCTAACAAATCTTAATTAAAAAGAGGAAAGATAAATTGATAAATACACCTGGACTGATAAGTATGAGGCCAAAGTTACACTCAATTTAATGAAACTGTCAGATTGTACAACTCCTGGGTAGTTAACAATGCTGGGTCTGTGATAAATTCATGGTCTGCAAAGTAAAATAAGATGGTAATTCTATCACAAAGTCTGTAAGTAGCATAAACATTTTACATTTCTCAACGCAATGCACTGGATTGTACATTATTTTTTATGTTTAAATAACAATGGTTTGTTAACTTGTTAAAACTTACTACGCAGTTCTAGTCTCCTTCATCTCCCAAAGGGCTTTAAAAAACAGTATCTAACTTCTTTTTCTCTAGATTGCTGTACCAGAAGTTCAGGGTGTTGGCTAAAGCAACATTACAGTAGAAGACTTGGGCTTACAGTGGCTAGTTTTAGATATTTTACTTTCATGCAAATTACTCAAACCATATTCAGATTATTTGTATAGCCCTCCAAATTGCATTTAAAGAAGTAAAACTGTGCAAGATGATTAATAAATAGCAAACAATGTTTGAATGCTATGTGCTTGATTTGAATCTTGCATGTGTTTTATTCACATGAAATACCATTGACTTCAATTGAATTACTCCTGATAGAAACTGGCGTGCAGTAACCTCCTAGTTCTGCACCTAATGAAGCCAATGGTAGATCTTACTGGATACAACATCAGTTTCTGTTTGTGAAACAGCATTTCTCCGTGCCTGAAAGTGCAAAACTGAGGTCTGCAGATCTTTGCTACCAAGGATCCATTTTGAGAGCGCTCTGTGTGGCTCTTGGAGGTGTGTGAAGGGAGGAGGCACCAACCCCGTATCAGGTGCCTGTCCCTCCACTCTGGCTGTTATTCCATCCAATGCCTTGGATGCTGGCAAAGCTGGCTTAAATGGTCTATACACTCCTGCCTTTGGCTTCTTTTTCTAGTTGTACCAGTATAACTGTTTGGAATCTGTGTGATGAACCACAGCATTAGATAAGCAAGGATTAAAGATTTCTTCCTTCTTCTGTTGTGCACTGAGTAGGGAACACCTGAACTGGTTTCACTAAAAGGATGTGGTTGCACAGAAGCCCAGGCAGAGTCAAGGCTGCTGTGGTGCTGCTCTCAATGAGCTGTTTTGGGGAGAAGATCTAGTTGCTCTTACAGGTTTATTCAGTGGCTGGCATTCTCTGAATCAGCTCGCTGCCCAAGAGCTGGGGCAGCACTGCAGCTGCACTGCTTTGCATCAGCTTTAAGCTGATGTGGAACTTAATGCTGAGAAAAACACCCACGGGATCAGGGTCTTCATTGTCTCCTCTTAATGCTGCACAGACCAGTGTTCAATAACCACTGGTAAACTCATTATGGATAGCAAGGATGGACTATTGCCATACATGTATTTCCTGTATGGTCCTCATTCATTTCATAAAGGGATGAGGAACAGCTATGCAAATACAACCTGAGCAGCCAAATTTCACCTTCTGCCTGCTGAAGTTTAAATAGGAGAGGCAAGTAGTGACTGCTGCAGCTGCAGAGGTTTGAGGAGGAAGCTACATGGATCTCTGTGGCAGGAGCAAGTACTAAGGGTTAGTAAGGACTAAGGTTAGCAAGTACTAAAGGTCTTGGAGATCAGGGAATCTGGAAAGATTCTGGGTAACACCCAGTGTGGAAGTATCAGAAATTAACAGTTCAGCATGCTTGTATTCTATGAAGAGCGGCTAAAAGATGCTTGCCTATCTGCAAGGTGAAGTTCAGAAGGAGTGGGGATATTTTGGAGGTCTGTTGATAGAGCTGGTCAGTCAGAACAGTTTTCCAGTATATATAGCTTTGAAAAAAAGATTTAAGTTTCTAGGAGATGTGCTTGTATTTTAGAATTGTTTACTATCCCATAATTATGCTTGTAACATCAACAGGTCTATGTGACTTTTTGCTTTGTAGGGAACCAGAATAAATTAATATAAATGCCTGTCTCAATGGAGGGAAAATAAACAATGGGGAGAAGGATTTGGTTTGGCATCCTCCTCTGTTTCACTATCATATTTTGATGGGAAAAAATGTGAACTCTAAAGAAAATAGTTGTATTTTTTTGTACAAAAATCTGCGTAAGAATGGTTTTAGGTAGAGGGTTTTTTTTTTTAATTGGACTTTTTTTTAATTTCTTGGAACTATATGGCTAATTAGGAGCAAGAATTTCAGTTCAGTCACAGTGAACTGTGGGGACACTCAGAAATGATGCTGTGTGTTTGGTGGCGTTGCTGACATGCCACCCTCCACTGCTCTCTGCCGTCAGCACCATGCATTGATGTTTTGGGGCGGTTTCCATTTGCAGAGACATTTTGGGTTTGGCTTGTGCTGAAAGTGTGACAAACCCAGCTGTGCTTGGTGCCAGATGTGAGTGTGGATGGGTGTGCACTACTTTTATAGCTTTGTTGTATTTGACCTGTATGAGATATTTGACCTTGTATTAGATATTAGGAAGAAATTCTTTACTGTGAGGGTGGTGAGACACTGGAACAGGTTGCCTGGAGAAGTTGTGGATGCCCCCTCCCTGGCAGTGTTCAAGGCCAGGCTGGATGGGGCTTTGAGCAACCTGGTCTAGTGGAAAGGTGTCCCTGCCTGTGGCAGGGGGGCTGGAACTAGATGATCTTTAAGATCCTTCGTAATCCAAACCATTCTATGATTCTATGACCTGGTGGCCTCCTATGGAGCCTGGGAAGGCTACAAGAGGTTGGCTTCAGCAGACCCCAGGGTACTTCTGCTCAGGTGCTTGTGGAGACCTGGGTCCACTGCAATGGCTTGAGGTGTGGGGAGCCCCAGAGCCCTTTGTGGCTACACGGAGAGTCAAAGTCTGAATCAAGAGTGTGCTTTAGATCTGCCTTGGCTGCCTCTTCACCTCTCTGTATGCAGAAGAAGATTTTGAGGGATGGGCTTTTAAGAAGTACTGAGAACACACCAGTTTTTATAGTGAAGATAAGGGATTTTGTTTTGGTTTGTTTTACCCCAGTGCTGTGGAGTCCAGGATCGAGATTTTTTCCCAGCGAGCCAGGAACAGCTCCAGCTCTACGCTGCGTGTGTCGCGTCGTGTGGATGTAGGGGCAAAACATCCCGGCAGCTCGGGATAAGCGGGATCTCAGGCGGCCCGCAATCGGCCAGCCCTTGCCCGGGCTGCTGCCGCTGGACGTTGTTTTCTCCCTCTCCCGGCGAAATCAGAGAACGTGGCGGTGCCGCGGCAGCCGGGCTCTACCTTGCCGAGGTCAGAGGACCACTGGAGGGCGAAGAGGGGGCCCGGGGGTGTGGTGACGGTGCGGGGCGAGGAGGGGAGCGGCGCCGGTGGGGGGCGCGGTGGGTGCCGCCGCAGCAGGGGAACACTGGCGGAGCGGCTGCCGGCCCCCCGGCGGGGGCGGCGCGGTGGGGGCTGCCCGGCCCGGAGGGAAACTGCCGTCGGGCTGCGGTGCTGGCGAGGGGCTGTCTGGCCCGGGGAGCGGTTCTCCCTGAGCGCCTCCCTCCCCTTCTCCCTGTTAACGCCTCTCCAGCCTGCCAAAGAACCAGTTACTGAGCTCAAGGTAATTGGCTTTTGGGGTGTTCAAATGCTGAACACTTCAGGACGGGGCTCTGGCTGTCCGAGCACTTACCAAGCGTGTGCAGGTCCTGGGAGCGGAGGAGAGGAGCCCCGAGCTGCGGGGGTGTCCTTGGCCTGGAGCGCTCTTGCCCACCATGAGTGTGACTCCATATAGCAAGGTGTCTTCAGGCAGCAATTGTCTCTAAGCCTGATGCCATGAAGAAGATCTGGGAGCTCTGTCAGAGCTCCACTGGCTCTGCGTCCAGTGTCGCCTGCCTGGTGGCAGCTCTACAAGTGCTCCTGCTGTAGAGGTGCCAGGGGACGTTCACCGCTGCATCATCAGATGCATTATATCCGTGATGTAGGTATGGAAGCTGTGGAGCTTTTGGACAGATATTCATGTTGCGTATCTTCTCCCTTTGTGAATTGTTTGTTCCGTGTTGCTGCATTGCCGTGATAGCAATGTCGGTTCTGGGATTCAGGGAGTTAAGGAAAAGTGTAGATTGAATTTAGTACGCTACTATCCATTGAGCTAAATGTCAAAAGCTTGACTGCCTTATTGTCTTAGTCTCTCAAAACAGTAGGCAAAGAACGAAAACCTGGAATTTACTCTCGTAAAATCCCATGATTAAAATCCTAAATTATTTTTGGGGGCTGAACTGCATGAATTTAGTGTTCCTGAGGTTGGTAGAAGGGCCAATTTAATTTATTCTTTTTGCAGTGGCTTTGAATATATTTTTTTTTAATGTATTGCTGCTTGTGACAGCTTAGAAAATTGTTTTCTCTGAGTCTGTGAATATTTCTTAGCAAAGTTGAGATTCGATTAGTGGAAGGTACAGGAGATGGATTTGTTCCTCATTTCTTCAGCACGTCATAAGCTGGTTAAGTTTTGACCTGAAATCAAAAAGTGTTTCTTAGATATTAAACACATCTCAGCTGTGAGTTTCCAACTTGCTTTTGTGAAATTTACATTCAGTTCGGACAAATTCTGACGAAAAGAAGGTTAAATGTCAGGAAGTGTGGTTTTATTCTCATATAGTAATAGATAACTGGTTCACTGGTAGTCAGGAAATACATAATTTTTTGAATACGGACACTGTGTAGCACTGTGAGATACAGCCTTTGTAAATATCAGTGGCTTATAGAGGTACCTCTGTTATCTTTGCTTTGGAACAAGTGGTTGCTGCCCTGTAAACAACCAGAAGGATTTGGACACGTGCTGTACACCAAGACTGCTTAACAGCGATACTGCTGAGTGATTCTGAACTGGTTTGATTCCCATATTTTCCAGAAGTTATGAGGTGCTGGGGGAATACGGCAAATACAACCATTTTAGTTGACTAAGGTTGGTGTCATCAGAGTTGTTTACGTCCTTGAACAAGGCAAGATCTTTAGGGGCCAGTAATGCAGGTATTTTTAAACTGTCTGATAAAGACAGAGAACAACAAAGTGTGAGTGCCAGCATTGTGTCTGCTTTGGCTTTTCGTTCAACTTGTCATATGGGTGAAGGATAATGTCACTTTTCGGAGCAATATGTGCTAAACCTTTTTCTACACAGAGAAGCAGATCTGTTGGTGAGAGTGAGAAATGGGCAGTTGTGCCCAACTACTTGCATATTTGAGCAGACTTTCTAGAGCTTTAAAAAGGTTTATAGACAGGGAGTCAGTTCAAAGTGTGTAAACTACTGGGTGGTGGGATTCAACAGCCCTCATCTGACCCCATGTAAAGTGCACATGGTCCCTGCCAGGTTCAGGGTGCAACAAGGATGTTCTGTGAGCAGTTTTTTCCTTTAGGTTGGGGAATTGCAAATTATTCACTCTGGCAGAGAACCAGCTTGTTAGACAAGAGTATGGAAGGAAACTACTCTGTAAAGGAGAATTAGCTGAGGTGGCTAAAGACATCTGCTGAGGAGAGAAAACCCAATGCTAAGCTATTCTCTCCTTTGCCTCATCATCCTCCTCTTCCCCCAAAACTAAGTAATTCTTCAAGAATAGATATAGAGATACCTGGGAGGACATATAATCCAGATGGGATTAGTTTTGCTGAAAGTGTATCACATGGTTCCCTTTAGTGCTCTGAAGTGTTTCCCTGTGTCACTGTGCCTGGAATCACGGAAGTCTCAAGAACCTCTTGGAGGTCCAGAAACTGCCACTTATGAGAAAAACCTTGAAGCAGCTTTCCAAGCATCCTGCAAGACCTCAGAGCTAACAAAAATATCATATGAGACATAAGAAATGCTCCCTTAAGTCACAGAGAATTATTCTCCGTATAGTAAGGAGTCTTTAGGCAGCAAATGCCTCTAAGCCTGATGCCATGAAGAAGATCTGGTAGCTCTGTCAGAGCTGCTCTGGAGGAAGGTCATGGAAGGAGAGTTCTTTATAGTTTTCTCCTGTGACTTGATGGAAATCCTATAGTGTCAAGATACTACAGCCAATAAAAAGTTTTAACAAAGGAATGTGGGGGAACAAGACTGAAGAGATGTGTAATCTTCATACTTGGCTTTAAAGTACGAAAAGGTGCCAACCAGGAAAAAAAACCTGTAAAATATGCTAGGTAGGCAAGAATGTGGAATAAGGGACAGCTAAGAGAAACAGCTGAGGACAGTGACAGACACAGAAACGATGCAGTTAGGTGAAAGGATTGTGCCTGTCCTTTTAAGAAGCTGGACAAGGTAAATGAGACAACATAAATCCTTGATTATTTAAGTAAAGAGCTTGACAGAGAAAATTGAATGTCTTAAGCCTTTGGTGTCAAACAATGTCTTCTAGAATCATAGAATAGTTTGGCTTGGAAGGGACATTTAAAGGTCATTTAGTCCAACCCCCCGGCAGTGAGCAGGGACATCTTCAACTAGATCAGGTTGCTCAGAGACCCGTCCAACCTGACCTTGAATGTTTCTGGGGCTGGGGCAACTACCACCTCTCTGGGCAACTTGTTCCAGTGTTTCACCATCCTCATCATAAAAAATTTCTTCCTTATATCTAACCTAAATCTACCCACTTTCAGTTTAAAACCATCACCCCTTGTCCTAGTGCAACAGGCCCTGCTAAGAAGTTTGTCCCCATCTTTCTTATAGGCCCCCTTTAAGTACTGAAAGGCTGCAATAAGGTCTTCCCAGAACTTTCTCTTCTCCAGGCTGAACAACCCCAATTCTCTCAGCCTTTCATTGTAGGAGAGGTGTTCCAGCCTTCTGATCATTTATGTGGCCCTTCTCTGGACTTTCTCCCACAGGTCCATGTCTTTTCTGTGCTGGTGGGGTGATGGACTCCTGGTGTGAGAGCAGTTGTGACTCAGCTACAGTCAGAGGATATTTCCTGGTCAGCAAAGACAGATGTGAAAGCATGCATGAAGAACACCTTTTCTAAGAAAACAGCTATAAGCTCCAAATAAATGAGGAAAAATCACAAGGATAAAACAGATGTTCTCTGGTGAAAAATTGCTTAGCAGGATAGGAAAGGATGGTTTTAAAGAATGGTTTTAAAAGAGAGACTGCTGGGGTTGAACTAATTTGTATTGTTTGTTGTAAGTATTCAAGTTTGATTTAGAGAGACATGTCATTATGGACAGTGGCCTTCGTAAATTATAACCGTCTAAAACCAGCCTGCAGTTTAATGTAGAGAAAGAAAAAAAAAAGCTACATCAGGTGTTCCTACCAGCCTGGTGGTGGCAGTGCATGGGTGGCAGCTGGGACCTCGCTGCTAGGGAATAAATCCACATCTTTCCCGCCCTGGAAGAGGATGCATAATGTGTTTCTAGTGGTGATACGAAGGAGGTAGATGTGGCCCTAGACTGTGACAGATATTTCTGATAAAATACTGGTACTGAGCTAACCAGTGAATTACAGGATGGTTTCATGGGAGTGGAAGTTTGGTAGGCGAGTAGGACAGGATATTTCTACATCCTTTGTAAATGGGTTAATCCTGGGAGAGGCCTGGGAGAGAAGAAGAGACACAAAATAAACCTTTTGTCATTTTATTTGGAGATGGTAAATGGTGAGAATAAAACTGTCTCTGAAGAGGTGTGGATGGTTATCACGGTATGGAGAGACTTGGTAAACTAGAAGACGAATTTAATTTGAGTATGGACTAAGTAGTAAGCAATTACGCAAGGACATTGAGGACCCCCTAGCTAGCTATCACAGCTCAAGAAAGAAGTTCAGTAGTCCTAATGTTCAGTAGTTCTCTTTAATTTCTCTTCAGTGTTCAGCAGAAATCAAAAACAAAAAAAAAAATTTAGGAATTGCAAGAGAAAGGCTGGAGAACAAGGTAGAGAACTTGATTATTTCACTGTGCGTTTCCACAATGTATTGGTACTATTTGTGGTTCTGGTCTCCGCATCCCCAAAACTGTGTAGCACAACTAGAAAATGTACAGTAAAGTTCAAAGGTATAGAAAATATTCCCTACAAGAAGAATGAACTTGCTCATAACTCCACTCCCAGCCTCTTCCCCATTTCTCAATACTTTATGTCTACCATTATTTTCTGTGGGTGAAATCCCAGAATAATGAACCTTCTAGAGAGAACCATTGTTTATGAACTGATTTGCTGGTTTGAAGTTGTGGTTCTGGCCTGCTTCATAATTAATTTGTTCTTTCTGAAAACATCTTCAAATGATGCCTTTTGTGATTGTACAGAGACTGTACCAGATCCCTGTTGAGAATGGTTAGGTTTTCTTGTGGTGCTTCCCATCTCTCACACTTCAGGAGCTTCTCCAGCCCTGGCAGACCAGCAGTATGCAGAGGCAGCTAGGCTGCAGTGTGTGCACAGTTAACAAACGGGGTGATCTGGGTGTTGGCATGCCCTTTGCATTTCATTTGGGTAAAGAACAGAAGACACTGCCGACTGCAGAGTTGAGTTTTGTCTCACTGGTAGTATCAGCACAGAGTAACTCTTGAGACGTGGTGGATATAGAAGGAAAAAAACAGCCCAACAGGGCCTTTGAGTTAGCTGCTCGTTAACTGTGCTCTATAAAAAAAAATATTAAAAAAATAGAAGTTTTAAAATGCCTTGCTGTTCAGCGAAAATGGGCTTGTTTGGTGGGGCTGTAGGCACCTGTTCTGCCTGTTCTCTGCGCGCTGCATAGTGTTTATCTGTCAGCAGTGTAACTGCTGAGAGGGGTGGCCATTTGATCAGTGCACGAGGTACTAACTTTTATAACCCACTGTGTCTTTTAATGATCTCTATTAAACGTGGGGGAAAAAACTTTTGATGAAAGAGTGGAAAATCTATAAAACTAACCATTTCCAAAGCCACCAGCCACTGCAGAGAGATTCCAGTTTTTCTAAACAGAATAAAAAAGCAAGCAGAACTTTTTCTGAATTTGTGCCTGTTTAAGGAGCAGTGCCAGTGTAACAAGGATTTTGTAGTGCATAAAGAGACTGAATGGATGTAGTGTCAAAACTGTAAAATGAAAAGAGCAAATGACTGCATGTGACTAACTCCAAAACTAAAATTTTGCATCTGTAGAGATGGCAGCTCCTGCTCCCTGGTGACTTCAAAAGCTTTGTGTGTTTCTGGTTATTTTTTAAATGGATGATAACAAGAAGGCACAGCATGTCCCACATTTTGACTTTGCTTTTGTTAGTGGTTCAGATCAGGAAGAGTATGAGTGCATGCTTCAGAAATCTACCCAGTGTTTGTGAAGTAATTGGTAAAACCCCACTCTTTTCCCCACATTCAGTGATGTTTTTCAAAAACGTCCTGAAAGAGTTTCCATCAGAGACTGAAATTCTTTCTTCTGTGTGATTCTGCGTGCCTGGATGGGGTGAGGTCTGTGAAAATTAATTTTGTTTCCTGTGATAGCTTTTTGTCATTTTTTTTTCTCCAGGAAGGGCACAAAGAAGTCTGTGGATAATGACTACCTCTTGGTTTTTGAGGAAATCCTGGAAAATTGAAAGATCTTCTTGAAGTGGGAAAATTCACAGCTATGCCAAGCATATTTGTGAGCAAACTCTTAAATACAATGTGAAATTTCTCTTGAAAGAAGATCTCACTTTGAGGGTGGTGCAGGAAGAATGACCTGAAGACTAGTATACCACTTCTCCATGCAATATCATGATGGCTCAAAGGTGAATTATATCCTATTACCTGCTGAGCAATTTGTGCACATCTCTTTCTTGAAATCTCAGATCATTCTAGTGGGTGATAGAGGTGCAATAAATCTAGCAATAAATGGGAGTCTTCAGGCCACCACACTGAAATTATAGGTGGGTTAGAGATATACAGAAGCTGGATAGAAACTATATTCTGTATCTTGTGGTGAGATCATAGCTGACTGATGACAGAGTTTTGTGTGTTGTGCCCCAGAAAGCTCCTTATTGGGGTCAGGAGCCTGTGTGTCCAGTTGGATGAGCGGAGAAGGACAAGCCACACATCTGTGCCCCTGGGCTGCAGAGGTCATGGCCACAACTTTGAGAAGACTGACTGAAGGCCAAAGTCCAGGGTGCAGAAAAATGAAGGGTTGGGGGCGTAGAGAAAATACCACCTAAAATGAAGGAATGAAAAATACTGAAAAAGGAGTTGTTTAGCTCAGTGGTAGAAGTGGGAGTGGAATATAACAGCATTTTATCTATTATTTCAAGGCTGTTGCAAAGAGGAAGGTGATAATTTATTTTGGGTAGCCATCCTGGACGGGTCAGGAAGATGTTAGGAAAAACTTTCTAAGCATAATATATTTCTGAGCCTGGTAGGACACCAACACTGCCATGGGAGACCATGGAGTCTCCCTTACCAGTCACTTTTAAAAATGGGCTATAAAAGCATCTAGCAGAAAGGGCAAAACTAGAGCTGATCATGCTTTGTCATCCCACAGATGAGATCCACATTGAATAAACAGAAGCTAAGACTGTTTCTATGAAAACAGACAAACCCAACCATAAGGTTTTGTGTGTGGAATGGGTTGAGTGGTAATATCTTCCAACTAGAATAAAGTGATCACTGCATCACACATAGGTTTTAGTTGAGTATGTGAGAAAGAACTTAGCTGGCTGAGCAAATGCTGGTCTCATAGCATACATATAAAAAATTTCCAGATATAAATATGTAAAGGGCAAGGGTCATGAGGATGGAGCCAGGCTCTTCTCAGTGACATCCCTTGACAGGACAAGGGGCAGTGGGTGCAAGCTGGAACACAGGAGGTTCCACATAAATATGAGGAAAAACTTCTTTACGGTGAGGGTAACCGAACACTGGAACAGGCTGCCCAGAGAGGTTGTGGAGTCTCCTTCTCTGGAGACATTCAAAACCCGCCTGGACGTGTTCCGGTGTGATATGATCTAGGTAATCCTGCTCCGGCTGGGGGATTGGACTAGATGATCTTTCAAGGTCCCTTCCAATCCCTAACATTCTGTGATTCTGTGATATGTCTAACCCTGTCTGAGTTTGTTAGTATTGCGATGTGTTGGATCACCTCTCCACTGGGACACTGATAAAATAGACACAGCATAGCTGCCCTGGGAATAGGGCTGTAGGGCAAATGATCAGACACAGAAGAATAGCAGGTGAGACCTCCTTTTTGAAAGGACTGAACTGTGGAAAGCAAACTTTGTTTTTCCACTCTGCTATCTGTCTCAGCTACCAAGTTATTGATCTGGGGATGTGTTCAGAGACATGTGGTCTCAGCTGCAGCACAGCACTGGAGCACATCTTCCCCTCCAGTGAAGCCAAGATGCTATGAATGTGTGAGATCCTAAGAAGGGGTGTAAGAGACTAGTGGTGGGGAGGGAGGAGCAAAGTGAGTGAATTTCATGCTAAGAGCTTTTGTCTCTTTGCTTGAGATGCTTCTCCGGCTGAGAGGTACTTCTGGCTTGCATAAGGATTGCTGTCAGAGCTGACCAAAGCAATAGGTTCCTTTTTAATTAAACAGAAACACTTTTTTTAAATAGAATTTTTTTTCAGTAAAAAGGTAATGTTCTGACCAGCTATTCTGCAAATGGTCGTACTGAGGGTTTCTGTGTTAGAATGAATTGAAGCTTATAAGAGGGTATTACGTGACTGGACTTGTAACTCTTCTGTGTTACATGCAGGGGCAGCTATGACATTAGGAAGTGTTTTGTCAGCCTTTAATATGTATCTTCCCAAGCTGAAAGGTTTTGCTGTTTACAGAGGGATGTTGGAATGACTTGGCGGGGGGGTCATCAATACCTGTTGTGCTGTGGTGATATTGTGTGTATGGCATCTCTCATCATTGGATAACGACAAAAACAAGCCTGACAGTATTTCTGTTTCCTATGATTGCTCATAGCTGAATGATGCTGGCAGTTTCTACGTTATCTGAAGCCAAAGAGTCAGGCTTTGCCTTTTGCCTATCAGATTTGAATATATGAATTCAGTAAATAAGTATTAGGGCTGTCAAGAACAGTTCTTGTCAGTAGCGATCAGGATTCATGCATGGCATATATGCTTTTTGGCATCTTCCAAACCTCAATAGCAAATTCTTGCTGATAACCAAGAATTTTCACATCTAAAATATGCTCTTTTTCTTCAAAAATCCAGCCTTATGTTAGACATACAACCTTTAGATAATTATTTGAGATTTGCCAAGCAACTACATATTGTGACCTCGACTGTCATAGGCAGAAAAATCACTTTGTGCTGTTTTTCATCAGCTAGATGGGAGGTGGAGGTTCTGGGCTTGCCAATGTCAGTGTAATACTCACTGCAGTGGGACCAAGATTTTTCCCTGCATCTCCAACCTGGAAAGGTTGCTTCCGAGCAAGGGAATTTTCTGGTAAACAGAGGTTCCTGTGTTTATCCTAACGTTATCTGCTTATAGCTTTGAGTCTGAAGCTGCTCAAAGTAGCCAGAAGATCACAGAAAAGTTAGTGAGCTTAGTCCAGTGCTGCATGCAATATTCAGCTATAGCAGAGGCTCTGTTTCCAAAAGGTAACAGATATGTAACTTGCCTAAAATTGATACTGCTTATCTGCACATTCTTATTATAACTGGAATTCATAAGCAGTCATTTCACATGTGTGACGGTGTAATACACCTTTCATTGTGTTTATGCAGAAGAGCCACAGAAGCTGTGTGTCTGGTATACTTCTGAGTCTGACAGCACACTAGCTATCAGGTTAAACTGGGACTATGCTTTTAGCTCCATATTCCTAATGAGATCCCAGAGTGTATAAACTTGGAAAAAGCATTTCTCCAATAATAATTTTGAAGATTAGTGTGGAAAAGCTAAGAGAGCTCTTGATTCTTCCAAATGTCTTGTAAAGAATTATTAGAATAAACTATTACTAGGCTACCAGCTTCATCTTTTTACCTAAGGCATAGTTTGTATGAGCCCTATTCAGGTCTTCTGATTAAACAGTGATTGAAATGCTCAGTTTCCTTTACAAGAACTTACGAACCTGTGGACTTGTGGACTCCCCCAGCTTCTTGCACATAAAACTTGGTTATTGACCTGTGTGAAGGAAGAGACAATTCCCACTGTTGCTTCTGGAGGGGATTTAGCATTCTGCTATAGGATTTGCCTCAAGAACCAAAATTGTGGTAGGATTGAGCTGAAGATGAAAGCAGATCCTCGCTGCCAGTTCTGATGAATGTTAAATCTTCTCCAGGTCAAGCAGAAGAGGATGGAGAAGAGGAGGGCTTATGCTCAAAGGTGGGATGCAGCTCCAAATGAAAACAGATATAATGCCTACATGCATGCTAGGTACATAAGCTCCTCTGGCAGGCAGTGGAGATCTAATGATTGAAGTCAGTGGCATCTAGAAAACTATTCTATTGACCCACCTGGTTTAGAGTGAAATGAAGCACTTTCAAGGCTCTACCAACTGTATTCACTAGATCTCCACTAAGTGTAGTGGGAGCTGAAACATCAGCTCTTTAGCTCTTACTCCCATAAGAGTCCTGGCGAGAGGGCTTACTCTACCAAGAGGTAAAAAGGGCTGAATCTCACCCTTGGAGTTTGAAAATGCTCTTTTAGACTTTGAGAGATTCAAATGCTCCTCAACGCTGGAGCTAAGACCAACCCTTGCTCTGATTCTCCTGGTTTTTCTTGGTGTGTGGTTTTTCTAGTTCTTTAGATTAAATTTAGTTATATCTTTGTTCTTAAGGCATTAAAGAGAAGGGAAGAAACCCGCTTGAGATCTCTATGGTTAACAAAACATGAAGTAGGGTATGTGGTGATGGTAGATGATGCTCAAGAATATGCAGCAGTTTTTATAAAACAAAATCAGCAAAGCTCCATTAATCATAATGATAGCATGAATTATACACCTCAGACAGGAATAGTTCAGAAAAGGAATATTTAATGTTATTCATATAAAATGTTCTTTGAATTTTGTGTTTCTTTATTCATAGAATAGGACAAGGGTTTTTTTAAAAATTATTTTTAATTCATTCCAGTAACTGCTGGAGGCAAAGAAACACAATATCTTTGAAAAATCCAGGCTAATATAGTCTGATGAGACAAATTTGAAATCCCCCTTACAAACATCCTATCTCACTCACATTCTTATTGCAGTGCCTGAAGTGTGGCAAAAAGTAAGAGTTTCGGATAAACACCTCTGTACTTTTTTTATCTGTGTATTGTTTCAGAGGTAAAACAGTAAAACCTCACTGGAATTAATGCTAACTGGCTGTTTGTGTTGATCTATAATTTGTTTAATTGTAGTTGATTTTGAAAGAAAATATTGTTGAATAAATAGTTCATTTTACAGGCTTTGAACACAAATTATTTGAATCTAAGTTTGGTACAGATTTGCCAAACTTACTTAATGTCTTCATATGCTGGGAACATGGTTAAGCATTGTGAGTCTGAAGGACTCTTGGCTGCCCTCACCTTCCAAAACCAATTTGCCATGAAACAGAATGGGATTGCATAATACCTCAACCAAAACTAAAAACTAAAAAATAATGCTCTTACATTCAAGAGTAAATGTGGCTTCATTCAAATGATTATTCCACCCCTCCCCGTAACTGGGTATCAGGTTTCAGTGACCAAGATTGTCAGAAAACAGGGAGTAGAGCCCTGGGAAAGTCCTTTAGAAACTCCCATGGAAAGTAAAAACTTGTCATTCACATAAGAAACGCAAGCCTGGATTGATTCACAGTGCAGGAGGGTGAAAGTACTGATGTAAAGTAACCCCATTCAGGATGTTAACATAATTCATGACATCAAAGGATTAGGGTAAAAGATCAAATGTAAAGATGTAAATAAAACCTTGGATGCTTTGTAACTCCAGGGCATGCATTGTGTCAGACTAGAGAGAGCAATGAGTGAGGAAAACGGCTACACTGGATGAGTTACCGGCTCCCATCTTGTAAAGGAAAGAAGGTAAAGTAGTTTTTTGTTGCCTTGACATGACCTTCTGCCTAAGCCATAGTAACAACAGCAAAAGAGATGTTAGACTTGGTAGTTCAGCTGTAGTGTGACAGAAGATTTCCTGAAGTTTTGAAAGAGTAGTGCTGTTAGGCAAAGATATACATGCACTGGGAAAGAACTGATAGTGGAGCAAAAAGTGCTGTTACATAAAATCGTACAAAGGAAATCTATTCTAAGTGTAAATGTGAAAAAAAAAGATGGAATAAATAAATATTAATTAAGAACAAAATAGCTAAAAATATGTAAAAGGACATAATAGCAAGACCTAACATGCAGCTAGGATGCTACTCTTTCAGGGTGGGAAAAAGACATTCTTTCACATATCACTTGGCCCTTGACAAGAAGCTACCAGTTTTTTTGCAGTTTTACTTAAGCAAACTCTTTGATAACAGCAGGAAATAACGTGCAGCATGAAGCAGGCCACAGTGGTGTGTGAATCAGCACAACAATATCCAGGAAGCCTTCTGGCACTGAAGTATATAGTTAACAGTTAACTAGTCCCTTTCCTTCATGCTTGATCAGTAGGTTAGTTGGGAGCAATAATATTTCTTGAAGGCTGTACATAAACAATGACTTTGAATTCTTTTGACCCAGACTCAGGGTCTTAGTTTAAGAAACATGCAGCTTTTCCTAGCTGCTGGAAAATTTCTGTCATGATTTCTAATGTAAAATACTTCCAAGATGACAGTGTTTGTAGATAGGCAAATCCTACCCCTGCCCACTTAGAAAAACAGCAGCTACAAGGCTGCTTCTGTCCACTTTCATTTTTCAGTGAAGAGGTTGAAATGATAGCAAGGAGATACCTGCCATTCACTTTCCATTGTCTGTTTATCGCTGGCACTGGCATCATTAGGGAGATAAATAGCACCTCTGAAGAAATACTTGGGATCCATTCTCAGCTAATTCTATTTTTAAAGAACTAAAATCTTTCCATATGTCTGTGAAAAGTTCATTTGTCTAAAGGCTGGATTGTGTAAACCAGAATATTTTGAAGCCCTTTCAGGGCATGTGGATGTGTTTGAGTAGGTCCTGTTTCTACTTCAAAGTTCTAAGTTTCTATAGAAATTTGGCTCATCTAAGATTTATCAGTTCTGAGATTTATCAAAGAAAATGACCTGAATCAGTCCTTCCCTCTGTCTCTGGAAGCCTGAAGGTGCCTAGGCTATCGTTTCTCATTTGAAATACTCATTGTCTACAGACAGTTTTACAGCTATCCATCACTGGAGAATGCTGGCCATGAAAGTTGTGTGACTTAGCATATTTTCTGGTCCATTTGCGCTGGGCTGCGGTCCGCAGCTTGAGTTGCCACAGTGCTTACTCCAGACATCAGTCAAGCTTTGGATCAAGACCAGAGACTTTGCCAGCGGTTTCTTGTAACGGAGCTAGCATTGCATCACATTGGGAGGAAGGCTTGTTCAGTAACAGAGAACTTGCCCACTGGCCCTTTTTCACAAGACCAGGGTTTGCAAGGAGACAAGCACCTGCCTGCCATAAGCCCTTTCTCTCTTTTTCTCCTCTGCAGTATCTCAGGACCCTTTACAACTTTCTCTCAGTAAGTGAAGGAGAGGGGGATTTTTAAAAGCAAAAATACCTCTTTCTGTTATCATTACTGGCAATAATAATACTGGATTTATAGTCATACCCTTCTGTATATGGGAGCCACGCAGTGTTTGCTGTATCCATTCTGCTTGTCATGTTTATTTAGATTGTTCTTAGGGTCAGGGCCATCTGATGCAATATCTCTCAGCTATACAGACCCCAGAGTGTCGTTGGATTTAATTAGAAAGATATTAACTAAATAGAAAGCAAAACCAAAGAAGATGATAGCATGGATATCAGGGTAGGGGAAGAAGAATTAGATGGGGAAAAGGCTGAACTTATGTCCTCATCTCTTTCAGGCGAATGCCTCAGCCACTGAGCTACAGAGCCAAGCTCCTTGTAGCTTTGTGGGTCATAGTTTCTCCTTTCCTGCTTGTGGTTTAGTTTCAGCAGAGTAACCCTTCTTTCACCTTGCTGTAACCTGGTGGTTTTAGTGCTCCCCTCAGAAATGGGAGATGTTGACCTGAGTGCTGTTAAGACAAGGAGTTTCCAGGTCCTAAGCTGCACACTGCAATGTGACCATCCCTGTAGCTATGTGGCAGGGGTGCAGAAGGTAAGCTTTTTCAGTACCCTCACTCTTTTCCCATGGAGTCTGAAATGTGGAGCCCATTCAGCTGCAGTGCCTACCCAGGAGAGACATCTGGGTTCTGCACTGCATGTGGGCAAAATACAGCCTATTGTCACTGTCACCTTTACTGTTTGGCAGCATGTTTTTCCCCTTCAGCCATCAGCCTCTCTCCTTGCTAGTTAGGTAGCTGATGTGGCAGACTTGATCACTGACCTCCTGTCTTCCTCTGGCAGCTTAGGGCATAGGTTTGGAGTGGTGCAACTTTCTTCTCATGAGAGAGGGACTTGGCATATGAAGTCAGAGAAGAGATTTCCTCATCTGTATAAGCTCTTCGTTTCTAAGAAATGGTTTGCAACATTCTGTGAGGATGTACGTGGTCATGTGCATATCAGTGAAGTGTAACTGGGTATTGTAATGTGCAAAGTAAAAGAGATGTAATATTTTCATGAAGAAAGCAACACTTGTGTTATTAGCTGGTTGCTTTTAGAATATTTTCAGACTACATATCTTTTTTCATTTGGCAATTAAAATCCAATACCAGCTGTATCTACAGAAATCTTAGTTGCAGGATGTTCCAGACTCTTAGAGTGCCATTCGTGTTTCTTAGAGGGTGCTGTGACAGTACCAGAATAACTTCAGAAGATCCTGCACCACAGGGGGAGAATGAGAAATTTCTGATGTATTTATCCTACCTACAACATGAAAGGAAATTAAAGCAGTAAGTTCCCACAAGGGTAACAAGGTACCTTATTTCCACCTATTTCTTATTGTCACCTCTGGTATTTCGTCCTTTTTTCAGAAGTAAGTTCCTCTCACTGAGCTTCATGGCCTCAAGGAGGTTCCTATGACAGCACCTGAGCCTGAAACCAGACTTTATTACTAAATTCTTGTTGAAGGGGAAAACTGTCTTCTCTCAGCTTCTCCTGCCGGCCACAAACCCTATTCTTATTTTGATGTAGGGTTCCATTGAATTTACAATGTAGAAGTAAATTGTATTTCAGGTCAGTCATTATTGCATTTTGTTTTGGCAAGGATTCTCAAAACTGAATAAGGGCTCTTAAATATGACTCTCATTTAAACCAAAATGAGGAAAATAGCTACTTCCCAAAGGCATTGTAGCAAGTAGCTAAATGGAAAATAGAAAATCTGACGGTCCTTTTCAGCCTTACAAATGAGATAGGAAATAGAGTACTTGAGAACATTTGGAGATTTATATCAAATAAGGAGTCTTATTACTGTTATTATACAGTTATTGAAACAAGTAGAACAAAAGTACAAATGCTTTAGCAATTACACTGGATAAATTGGAAGCCATGGCAAGAATAGTCAGTTAACTAATGAAACCAGAATTGTGTGATGAAGATGCTCTCTCATATGCTGGAGGCCTCCTTTCCCCTCTCCTCTTACTGCAGGCAAAGCTGCAGTATGAAGCCAATTAATAAGACCAGCCGTTACAACCAGCCAAAACAGGGGACCTTCAGCTCTTCTGAGAGCTATCTACCATGTTGACCTGCCATGCTCTGCTCTGTACTGTTGGGCCCACACTGGTCTCTGTTCTTGCATTTTGCTTTTGTTTTTAAAGCTACTGAGAGGGTTGCCATTGAAAACAAAGGTAATGTGATATATGATGTAGAAATAGTTCAGGAACCATGCCTTCTGGTCGCAGTGAGTGCCCTAATCATGGTTTTCAGGAGTGGTACCCCTCTTCATTTAATTTATTTAAACATTTGATTTAGTTTTTGTTGTATAATGTGTTTCTCTGAAGATATGCTTTCTACTCTGGTATTGGAGTTTTTGATGAGCAGTGAGGCATATGGATTTGATGTTGTTACAAACATAAAGGTCAGTAGAGGATCCCCTGAAAATATTCTCCTTGTTAACCTTTTAATAGATTCTGTGACTTTATGTTCTAATGGAGTCTCTGCTGTCTCTGTAACAGAAATCTTTATCAGCTACCTTCTTCAGTGCCTTGATCATCTCAGCTCTAAATCTGCAGCTACTGTCTTTCCCCTTTTACTTCATTTTGATTTGAGCTCTCCTGGAGGAACAGTGCTTGCAGAATAAAATTTCTGCAGCAATTCACAGTATTTTGTGTTGTTATCCCAAGTTTTTGCACATTCAGCTTACTTTGTTGGTGGCTTGCAAATGATAAAGTTAAAATCACAGCTGGTTATTTACTTCATTTATTCAACAATATAGTAATATGCTTCTTTATAGAGTGCCTATATTATCTGAATCCATAGCTCAAGATTTTCTTTGTTTTTTTTTGGCAGGGAAAGAATAACAGTAAATTATGCGATCACTTTATAACATCTTCCTTGTTCCAAGGGCACCTATTATTAGCAAGTAATACAGCTCGCAGTAGCTATGCCTTTGGACTGTAGTATGTTTTAATGTGTCCGAAGTGAACCATGCATTGTCTGTGCTCAGCACAAGGCTGAGTTTATTCTTTCTGGGACTTTTCAAGATCAGCAATGGATTTATTTCCTAAGCGCATATAATTTGGTTTTGTTCTAGCTATGCAAAATGATTATAGGACTTCCTAATAAGCATATTTGCTTTCTGTATCATTTAGTCACATATATGAAATGCTTTTCCAAGTATTCTGAAGTCTTAGTTTAGTGATTGCAATAAACTTGTCATGAAGTTATTTTTTTTCTCTTAATCTGTAAATACTTTAGGTGATGTCACTTTTCCACTGTACGACCTACTGTGAATTCTTTGGGGTTGGAACTCTTTTTATTGTGTTTTGTCTGCCATACTGCAATGTTATATAATGTTAATAGGCAAAACAAAGTATATCAGGGGAAATAAAGGTGAAGAATGCCTTTTTGAGGAGATATTAGAAATTATGGACAGAGCTGTGATGAGGTATTCTCAGGGTACCTGAGTCCCATTCCAACAGCATCTTTTGCATCTTGTTTGCTGCCAGCACTGCTGTCACAGCAAGCATGCTACCCTTCTTGTAATGTCTGAAAATGCCAGTTTGAAATTTGATTCTGTACATTTTGTATCACCTTTCAACCTTTTAAACCTTTTTAAAAGCAGATGTAGAATTCTGGTATGATGACAGTTTTTAACATTCACTTTTCTTTGATTTTATAGAGATATAAATAGCATTCTAGAGTGTCAGTCATCTCTTTGTCTCTAAGTGTAGGCCCACAAAGCACCATTTTTAGAGTCTCTTTCAGCCAGGAGCAACGATTTAGATCTGACAGACCTAATTCAGTTAGTATCTACAAATTGAGGGAGGCAATATTTTATCTTCTAAAACCTGGCCTAATACTATTCTGTTTTTCATGGCAGCAAATTCATGCAAAGCATTCCCTTGCCAGCCCTCCAAATCCATTCAGGGTCCAAGTTTCATGTTTCATCAAGAGGATTCAATAGCAGCTAACACTGTCTTGTGGATGATGAAGTTCCTGATTTCCTCGCTGAGAGACAGGCTTTCAATCCAGACAGTCTTTAACAGGCTGAAAAAATAGTATCTCCATTTAATTCAAGCGATAAATGAAACAAACATTTTTTTTTGGTTCACATGAAGCAGCGGTGGTGGTGCATGTTATCTTTTATGAGGTACTATTCCCTTGCTCAAGGCATCTTTGTTTCTCTTTTTTCATAGAATCATAGACTGGTTTGGGTTGGAAGGGACCTTAAAGATCATCTGGTTCCAACCCCCCTGCCACAGGCAGAGACACCTTTCCACTAGACCAGGTTGCTCCAAGCCTCATCCAACCTGGCCTTGAACACTGCCAGGGAGGGAGCAGCCGCAACTTCTCTGGGTAACCTGTTCCAGTGTCTCACCACCCTCACAACAAAGAATTTCTTCCTAATATCTAATCTAAATCTACCCTCTTTCAGTTTAAAACCATTACCCCTCATCCTATCACTTACATGCCCTTGTAAAAAGTCCCTCTCCAGCTTTCCTGTAGGCCCCTTTCAGGTACTGAAAGGCTGCTAGAAAGTCTCCCTGGAGCCTTCTGTTCTCCAGGCTGCACAGCCTGAATTCTCTCAGCCTGTCTTCATATGAGAGGTGCTCCAGCCCTCTTATCATCTTTGTGGCCTTCCTCTGGACTCATTCCAACAGCTCCATGTCCTTCTTATGTAGTGTACCCCAGAGCTGGATGCAGTATTCCAGGTGGGGTCTCACGAGAGCGGAGTAAAGGGGCAGAATCACCTCCCTCGACCTGTTGGCCACACTGCTTTTGATGCAGCCGAGGATACAGTTGGCTTTCTGGGCTGCAAGCGTACATGGCTGGCTCATGTTGAGCCGGCTCATCAACCATCACCCCCAAGTCCTTCTCCTCAGGGCTGCTCTCAATCCATTCTCTACCCAGCCTGTATTTGTGCTTGAGATTGCCCTGACCCACATGCAGGACCTTGCACTTGGCCTTGTTGAACTTCATGCGGTTCACACAGGCCCACTTCTCAAGCCTGTCAACGTCCTTCTGGATGACATCCCTTCCCCCAGCACATTGACTGCACCATGCAGCTTGGTGTCATCGGCAAACTTGCTGAGGGCGCACTCAATCCCACTGTCCACATCACTGACAAAGATGTTAAACAGCACTGGTCCCAATACCGACCCCTGAGGAACGCCACTTTTCTCTGGTCTCCAACTGGACATTGAGTCGTTGACTGTAACTCTTTGAGTGCAACCATCCAGCCAATTCCTGATCCACTGAGTGGTTCGACCTTCAAATCCATGTCTCTCCAATTTAGAGATAAGGATGTCATGAGGGACAGCGTCAAATGCTTTGCACAAGTCCAAGTAGATGACATCAGTTGCTCTTCCCTTATCCACCAACGCTATAACCCTGTTGTAGAAGGCCACCAAATTTGTCAGGCGCGATTTGCCCTTAGTGAAGCCATGTTCGCTTTTTTTTCATTTTGAAGTTGATACTAATCTCTAAATCAATTGAATTTCCTTTTTAATTTTTTGATCATGTATCCTAATGGGCTCACAGCTTTGGACTGCTGGCTGACCCATGGAGCCTTCTACCTTTTTAGGCATTTTACCTCTTTCTTTGATGCAAGATTTCTGCTTTTTGGTGGTTTAGGGTTGAATGGTACTCTTATTGCCTGAGTGTTCTTCAGAAAGGTCTATATCTTAACTACTTTGGAAATGAAAATGTTAATCTTTGCTTGTATTTTCAAATGTCATGCATATTATGCAACCTTGCTCTTTAAATGCACAAACTGTAAATGGTTCTCTCTTTATTTCCTAATGTCTATGTGTGTATGTGGACACACATGATGCACTGCCAACTCTCTTTATGCTGGCAAAAACTGGAAAGTCTAATTATGACATAAATCAATTAACAAAATAAATTATAGAAACTATAGAACACAACTCAGTTGAGGCTGAATTACAGTTTCTCTGTCTTGAAGCATATAAAGACTTTTTGCAGGTTTCTCACAGGGCTAGATGCAATGGGTGCAAGTGCTTTACCACAGAAACTGCAGTCAGCTTGCAGAGGGAGTCTTGGACCTCAACAGAGCTGACCAAGGTCTCCTAACCAGGATTTTCACTCAAGTCAGACATCCAGAAGGCAGAATTGTGTTCCCTTTCTTTCCAGATTGGTTGAAACCTTGTGCCTAATTTTGTTCTTTAGCAAAGATTCTCAATGAATCATTTCCATTCTACAATTATTAGTATAGGGACCTCTGTTCATTGAGCAATCTACTTTTAAGATCTAAGTTACTTCATTTTTAAAAAGTCGTGAGCAAACTGAAAAATAGAGAACTATGTACAAGCATCCCATTAGGCTAAAGATTATTATTCTGCAATGATATTGTTCATGGCATGTTTAAATATTATATTTTGAACTGTGCTTGTTAAGAGGGTTTACTTAGTCTAATGACTGCTGTATAATTACATCAATATTCATTAGTTCTGGAATAAGCATTTATATATTGAGGGCTTGTACTGTAAACCTTATCTTGTTGGTTTTATTCTCCTGGCTCATACCTTGTAAAGCAGAGGAGCAGGTTGTTATTTGTTCCAGTTCTTTTCTTCGCTGCAACATAAACTAGGATTCTAATTATAAACTGAAGCATAAAAACAGTTGTAAGAGCATGTCCTCTGTGTATATTGCGCATGGGTGGATGGATACAGGAAAACTTTATGGTTTAGAATGAGGCAAGCATCCTGCAATATAGTCAGAGCTGGACACCTCACTGATAAGTATGCAGATCCCTACTGTGAGGGAAAAAAGATTATTTTTGTTCTTCAGAGGAGCAGAAGCGGACTGTGTTTCATTCCTGCCTGCTGTGTGAGAAAAGGTCAGGGTAGGTTTCAATGTTTTTCCAATTAATGAATTCAGTATTAATGAATGGATGAAGTTGGTGGATCTGTCTGAATGGTGAAATTGGTGCTCAGAGTGGTAGAGATTAGAGATTTATTTAATTTAGTAAGGTATGTTTGTGTGGTTTTGCCTTTGAATATAGATATATCTGCATATAGATATATCTGCATTCTTTGTAGTGGATCTAAGATGTATCTATATATTCAGCTTCCTGTGTTTGTAACCTTGTGTTATATACTGTTCAGTCTATTTATTTAATCTGACAATAAATAAAACCTAAAAATAGAGCTGATAATTGGAAATCTTCTATGAAACTGGAAAATGTATTTTTGCAGGAAAACTTTCATTTTAGTGACAATAAAGTCTGTATATTTGGAAACTTTAAATAATGTTTCAAAGACTGTTTAGGATTGGGTCAACTCAAATTGAAACTTGATTTGAAATTTGTTCATGTTTCATTGCAAAATGAAGTTCCTTGTTTGAGCACATGGTGATATCCAGGTGCTTCACTCTCCCCTACCCATTTGGACTTGGTCACCAGATGACTGTCCTACTGAGTTACAGGAATCATGCGATTGAACTCTGGCATGTCCTGATCATTAAAGTCAGCTGCCAGAAGAGAAGTGGGACAGGAAGCACCTGAATGAGGACTCCTATACGGCTGTCTGATAACTTAGTGGGAGCACAGATTAGGTTTGGTATATCACAAAGACAAACGAAACATTTTCATGTGTTAAAACATGTCAGTGTTCGCGAGAGGGCACGGAGACACTGCACGCAGACCAATATGATCGTCAAGCAGATCTCATTTATTTACGTATCTGAGGGTACATTTATACTATTCTATTGAGGGTACATTTATACTATTCTATTTTTGTACACACTCTGTGTACATGTCATTTCTATTATGATTGGTTAGTATGCTTTGTTCACACACCTCTATATTAGTTCTGATTGGCTTATGCTAAAAAGTTATATCTTGCAGGTGCTGCATTCTTTCTTATTTTTCAACTTCCCCATATCTTATTTTTCTCATAGCCAAGGTCCTCAACTTCCCCCATATCTTGTTGGTCTCATAGCTAAGGCCCTTGTTCTGTATTATGATTGGCTAGTTCATCACCACCCCATTACCACCCCCTGGACATGCCTGGACATAGCTCGTTCAGTACTTGACCGTTGTCCCGTGGGAACCCCACAAATCCCCCTTTTTGTTTTTGAACGAGCTATGTCCTGTCTCGTCCTTTTTGTCTTTGTTTCTTACTCAAACCCGGTTCCCTGTGTCTCGCAAAGCCTGGTCAGAGAATCCCAGCCTTGGTTACCCATAAATCCTGCTCTCTGTTGTTGTGCCAAAAAGGCTGTATTGACCATTCGTTGCACAGTTTTCTGCAAACATGCAAACAAACAGGGTAACACAAGTAGGATAATGCCTATTATAAACATTCCCATAAGCAGACTCTATCTACAAAACATGCAGTTTACTTCAGAACATACTGTTATTCTCTGTTATTCTCTGTTATTCTAGCTGAAAGGAAAATTACTGACAGGAAAGCTGATTCGGTGTAAAGGTAACACAGAACAGGCCTTTTAGAGCCTACTCTGAGGCCTACTCTTGCTAAATCGTTGCTAAACCATCCAGTATCAATTTCCCACTTTGGAAGTAGTTAGATTTATTATCTCACTACTTCCATATACTCTTCTCAATGATTGTCTTAACACAACCCACGTACTCCTGTGCCTGCAGAGACAGAAGCACAACCTCGACCCATTAGTAATAGTTCCCCTGGTCCCAACCATTCGTTAGTACCTGGTTCCCTATACCACACTTTGTTTTTCACATAGCTTGCTCCCTGTCGAACTGCCTCCCAATGTATTACAATTGGGGGTCGCTCCTTATCTCCTGCTAAAGTTAAATGGTTAAGTACATAAACAGCTTTTGCAAGTCTCTCAGAAGGTTCAGTCACCTCTCCCCCTTTTTGTTTTTGCAGAAGCTGTTTCAATGTACTATGAGCACGTTCCACAATCGCCTGACCCGTAGGCGAATGAGGAATCCCAGTGGCATGTGTAATACCCCATAGTTGACAAAATTGACGAAAAATCGGTGAACAATATGCTGGTCCATTATCAGTCTTAAGTTGTTGTGGAACCCCAAGACTTGCAAAGCAAGCAAGTAAATGTCGTTTGACATGACGACCTGTTTCCCCAGTTTGTGCTGTTGCCCATATTACATGTGAAAACATATCAACAGATACATGAACATATTTGAGCCTTCCAAATTCTGCAATGTGAGTAACATCCATTTGCCACAGTTGCAACGCACACAACCCTCGAGGATTTATCCCTATCCCAATTCCCATGCCAATTTTCTGACAATTAGGACAAGCACTAACTAATTCACGTGCTTGTGCCATGGTGAGCTGAAATTGTTTTGCTAACATTTTCGCTGATTGATGAAAGAATTGATGGGATAGGCGAGCTTGTTCAAATAAATTCGGTGATATTTGCGTATAGGATACAAGTGTGTCTGCTTTATTATTGCCAATGCTCAAACCTTGATCAAATTGGTGACTACAAATGTGCGTAACAAAATAAGGTACCTCTCTGAGGTTTATTGCCTGATGCAACTGTAGCAAAATGGTGTAAAGTCGTATATTCTTCACTGGTCGTATAAAAGCTCTCTCAATTTGATTTACAATGCCTGCTGCATAAAGAGAGTCTGTTACAATATTTACAGGTAAGTCCTTCCATTTTATAAAGACCTGGTATATTGCAAAAAGTTCAAGTGTTTGCAATGAGTCCTCAGTTTGTCCTGAGAATTTGCAATGTTTCCATTGTCCATCTTCTTGCCAGGTAATAACTGCTGAGTGTGATCGCTTTCCTGCATCAGTAAAAACAGTTAGTCCAGTCACAGGTATCTCTGATCTGATAGGTTTTTCTTCCCAATCCTGTTTTCAAATAAACTGTAGATTTTTATCTCTTGGCAAATGTGTTAACAATTGTCCAGTAAAGTCCTGTAAGGCCATTTGAAAAATAGTTGACTGATTTGTTAACCACTGTAGATATTCCTTCTTGATAGGTAAATAGATAACATCTGAGTCTAGTCCGGTAATGTCTGTAATTCTTTTATGCACTTTGACAAGCAATTGTGCTATTGCTTCCACTCTGGTACAAATTGTTGTTTTAGGATGAAAAACCAAAGAGTCCACTCGAGCATTGCCTTCTGCAATAAACCCAGGCAAATTAGTATGATTTCTTACATGTAAAACATAAAACAATGCAGTTCGGATTTGAATTTCTTGCCACAGAGCTCGCAGCAATTCAAAAACACACTGATTACATATATGCTCTATAACAGATCTATCCAATTGCTTTATAATGCCAGCTACATATGCTGAATCAGTAATCAAATTAAAGGGAATGGGAAAATTTTGAAATACTTCTAATACAGCTTGTAATTCTATCACCTGAGGTGAACCCTTTTGTTGTACTACCATAGATTCCCACTTGCCATCAGAATACCAGACAAGGCCCGCCTTGCCTGTGTTCCCAGATCCATCCGTAAAAATGGTAGTTCCATCCACAGGAGTGTCTGCGCACCACACTCCTGTGGCAATTGGAAGTTCCACACTCAATTTTATAACAGGATGGGAGGGCAAGTGGTAAACAACCTGTCCCGAGAAATTCTCCATAGCTGTTTGCAAAGCAAAGCTATTAGCCATACACCACTCAAAATATTGAGCTGCAATAGGAACAGTTAGTGATGCAGGGATCTCTGGCCACAAGCTCCCGACATCGCATCCGTCCTTTGATGAATAATCTGTGCCAATAGCTCTGTAACGAATCTGATCATTCTGAATTCCATTGACCAATTATTGCATACGGAATTTGTCTATTAAACAAAGTGATAATTTGTATTTCCTAATTCAAATCAATACGATGTACAAATTTGGAATGTAGCCTGCTTTCTACTTCTGTAACCAGTTGCTGTACCTCTGCAGTAGTCTGTCGTGGTGTTGTTAATTTTGTGTCCCCTGCTAACAATTGGAATAGAGGCTGCAATTGTGACGACGTAAGCCCCAAGTACGGCCGCAGCCATAACTTGAGCCTTATGTTCCACAGTACCCACTTTTGCACATGCCTTTATCATAGCATTCAAATCTGTTTTTCCAGGTAAAGCTTCAATGATCTTTTGACAATCAGCATTAGCATTATCCCTGTTTGCCACAGGTCCAAGGCTTGGCAGCCGCACAGGTTAACCCCGTGTGGAAACACCAGTCCTGCGCTCCCTGCGGTTTGGGCTGCGAGTTAACTGCATAGGCCTGGAACTGGTTGGGAAGATTCATTTGTGTCAGCATACGGTTCCCCCCCCTGCATTCTGCAGCTGGTTGCTATCAGCTGACCTTGAGCATTATACTGAGACCTGCACAGCTTCACAAAATGCCCTAGCTTCCCACAGCAATGACACATCAAAACCGTTATCTCTCCCACTCAGCTTCAACTTCTTAAGGCAGTTTTTCTTAAAGTGACCTTCCTGTTCGCATGTATAACAACGATGAACTACCTTAACTGCCGCCGCAAAAGTTTTTGCTAAATACTCCATCTGAAATGTGGTGGTTCCTACTTTCTCACAAGCATCCATTAGTTCAGTTAAGGTGGCATTACGATTTGCCATCCCTGCAACAACTTTTTTGCAGTCCTCATCTGTGTTGTCCCTCGCTAACTGTAGTAACAATGCTTCTTTTACAATTTTCCAATGTAACGGTTGCCAAATATTTCTTCCCTCAGGACCCGCACCCACAATCACCGGATATGCTTGTGGAATTATAACTCCTAATAACACATCTTGAATGACCCCTTTCCATTTTACTCCTCCCCACCCTTTCCCCGTATACGCGGGTGGACGCTGATTCTCTCCCTCACCTCCCACATTACCAGATGGACGCAGACCTCCCCCGCCGCCCTGATCTAAAGGTGGAGTAGGGAGTTGTAAAGGAGGTTGAGATGGCCCTAAAACTTGTCCCGAACACAGAGGGGGGGTTTTGGGGAGACATAGTCACGTGTCCCGAGGCGTTGGCTGAACGATGCTGCTGCAATTCCGTCTTTAATTCTTCCAGTCGTCTACCAAGCTCTGTCATGTCAAGTTCGTGTCCATTTCGTGATGGTAACGGTCCTTTAAGTCCTTGTGACTCTGGTACTGCTGACTCCGTAAATGGCAACTTTAACGGTGGTCATTTAGTGCCGGAATGTAAACTTTGTTCAACAGACTCAGGAAACAGCGAATCCGGTAAAGGTGGATACGAAGCAGGTTTACCCTCCTTCTTGTCCTCCTGCTCAGCCTCATCCGTAGAGAGATCAATGAGAGGGAGGGGGTTTCGGAGGGGGTTTCTGCCAAGTCTCCTGTTCAGCGTCTGAATCAATTAGTTCAAATCGAGTTCGTGTTTTAGGGCGCACTACCGATTCTGATGGATCTGTAGGGCGCACTACCGTTTTTGATAGATCTCTATCTATTTTACTCGCTCCCCACTCCTCAGCTTTTTTCAGAGCCGTCCGTACCGACGGCGATAAAGGAGCTGCCACCGGTACAGCCACCGGGGCCGTGGGAGGTGTTGGTCCCGCAAACAGTGAGGGGGTAGTAGACGTCTGCGGTCCTAAAGCCATAAAAGCTGAATGTGTGACTTCTCTCTCTGCTTTTATTCCCTTTAACGCTTCACTAACCAGCTTCCATGTAGCAGACAATTTAAAGGCTTCCTTATCACCACTTGACACCACATTCCAGAGAGAGTCACCAATCTTCTCCCATAAAGGCACTTCAAAGACATCATTAAAGGTTGTAAAATGTCCTTTGTCTTTTGCCCAAAGCAGTAACTGCTTTAACGCAGCTTCGTCATATTTAATTCCTCTCTCGGAGAGTATATGTTGGAGGAGTTTCACCACTGCCACTTCTGTCTTGGTCGGGGTAGACCCCATTCCTCCCCCAGCTGCCTGGGAAGCCCTACCCAGGTTTTCCTTTGCTAGCAAAACTCAGGCTTACCGCATCCGTTCCTGCCAGTGCGAAAATCCAGTGCCGGGGCAGCACTCTACAGCTGGCTTCCTCTCACCCTTTCCTTTTGTGCCGTTGTCCGCTGCTTCTCCGCAGTCTCCGGCCGAAGGCCCCTGGTCCGGGGGAATGTCCCTGTTCGGGCGCCACTTGTTGAGAGGGCATGGAGACACTGCACGCAGACCAATATGATCATTAAGCAGATCTCATTTATTTACGTATCTGAGGATACATTTATACTATTCTATTGAGGGTACATTTATACTATTCTATTTTTGTACACACTCTGTGTACATGTCATTTCTATTATGATTGGTTAGTATGCTTTGTTCACACACCTCTATATTAGTTCTGATTGGTTTATGCTAAAAAGCTATATCTTGCAGGTGCTGCATTCTTTCTTATTTTTCAACTTCCCCATATCTTATTTTTCTCATAGCCAAGGTCCTCAACTTCCCCCATATCTTGTTGGTCTCATAGCTAAGGCCCTTGTTCTGTATTATGATTGGCTAGTTCATCACCACCCCATTACCACCCCCTGGACATGCCTGGACATAGCTCGTTCAGTACTTGACCGTTGTCCCGTGGGAACCCCACAAAAACACATACCTCTGATGCTCTCAGGCACATCTTCCCTGAACTACCTATGCCTCAGTTTTTTTCTGTTGAGGTAGCTGGTGTGCTGCCTTGTGTTCCCTCACTGTTTTTTCCTGTGACGTGTCACTCTTGTGTCCTAACTTCCAGTCTTTTCTTGCTTTGAGGCTGCATCGTTGGCTGGATTTGGACATCTGGCCAGATTGTTTCCACTGGAAGGAAGGGGAAATAAGGGTTGGGGATATGTTGTGTGTATGACCCTGCTTATTTGCAAAGTGTGCATGGAGAGTGCTGCACACAGCTGGAGGATAGACCTCCTCTTTTCAAAGTCTGAGCCTGCCCTTTCAACATGTACTCTGTGCAAGAGATGATGCAACTCCTGGCTGCTTTCCAGTTGTCTTCACCTATAGCTTTCCATTCCTTTCATTTACACATAGACTGTCAGACTGACATCCTTGTGTGTCTATTCACTCTCTAGGGAAGACTTCCTGGCTGGTTGTGCAACAGTAGTTTCTACTATTTCTATGCATCACTTTACAAGAGACACTGAAGCATCCCTTTTTATGAACAGCAAAAAGCCTGAGTGTGTCTACTAACTTTTACTAGAGCTGGAGCCATAGCAGCGTTTAGCATTTTCCAGAATATTACTGCAATACTGATGAATTGAAAAATTAATTATAAAAGTCTGGGGAATTTTTCTGATGTTTTACATTCTGTTAATACTGTAATTACATTTTTTTTCGTTTATCTGCTGAATACAGTTGGTGTCAGTCAGCAGATAACCCTGCTGTAGCAATGAACCTTAAATTTCAGCATTTTGTGATACAGCAAAGTGCAAATAATTAGAAAGGAAAACTTGATCTTTTTTTCTCCTGCTTGCTAGGATACTGCAAGATATTCAGATAAAATCCCTATTTGAAATGAGGTTGGAGAATTTTTCAATTGATGCTTCTTGGTCAATGTAAACATGGGAAGTTCCATCTCAATATGAGAAAAAAACTTCTTTACTTTGAGGGTGACAGAGCACTGGAACAGGCTGCCCAGGGAGGCTGTGGAGTCTCCTTCTCTGGAGATATTCAAAAACCTGCCTGGACATGACTCTGTGCATCATGCTCTAGGGGAACCTCCTTTGGTAGGGGGTTGGACTAGATGATCTCCAGAGGTCCCTTCCAACACTAACCATTCTGTGATTCTGTGATTCTCTGATACAGTGGAAGTGCAGTCCATGTTGTGCTGGTGAAATACACAATCCATGTGGTATTGTTTCTATTCTTAATTGGACATAGCTATTTTACAACATAAAATGGAGATTTAGTAATTAAACTGGCAATTCAAAAGTCTCTTTGCTTAACTCATTTATTGGCCAGGTCTGTCACTGATCTACTGCAAGCAGGTAAATGAATGTACTGAAGTAATCTACTGTAGCTATAGAAATAATCCTCTGAGGTTGCTTCTTCTAAGAACTCGTTTCAGACACTGTAGTGCTTTAATGTTTGTGGGACAAAAAAGAAAACACTCCAACAGAAATACAGGTTGAAGCTGGTCAGAATTTTGCAAGAGTTAGTTAATTTATTTTTTGCTCAGTGCACTGTTTCATTAATAGCAGTAAATACTAGGGGCTTGGTTCTTTAGTATTATAATCTGGCATACGTGTAGTGATTTTTCTAGGAACAACACTAGCACAATTTAAAAAAAGCAATGTAGAATGCATTAGCTTTCTAAAATGGTTATTGGAAGTACCTGAAAAGTAATAAAGGGGAAAAAAAGGCATCATAAGCAGGATCTGTCCATAGGACTGCTCCTGGCTAAGCATATTTCCATTTTTTCAACAATGATTTAGAAGAAATCTTTGCTTTGTTATAAAGAAAGAGCGGGGTCAGTCAAATACAAAGGCATACATGTAGCATGAACCAGCCTAGAACATTACAAAAAAAAAAAAAAGGGCTTAGCAGCAGCAGTAGCTTATCCTTCACCAATGAATTCCCACTGTGATGCTGTGACTGAGAAGAAATACTAGCTATGCATATCTAAATTGGAGAATATTAAGTCGGAGAAGTTAGATACTGCATTCATGAAGATATTTTGGGGTTAGAAGCCTTGTGCCCCAGCAGGAGAAATGCAGGTTGAACAGTTGGGAAGGAGCCAGGGAAAGCTTCATGAGTGATTAAAAAAAAAATTTCCATTATAAGATAATTAAGAAACTCAATTTATTTTACGCAAGTGATGACTATGACTTGAACATGCTTTGCAACTATGTAGTTGAGGAATAGATTCCTGCTACCAGAGGGTTTTTCAGTGGAAAATGGTAAAATGCAAGTTAGTTGTTGGTAGTTGATTCTAGACAAATTCAGGTTAAAAATGGGAAAAGAAACATGTAAAAAATTCCATATTGAGAATGAACCTTTAGAAAATGTTGACTAGGGATATTAATCTCTAAGTTTCTGCAAACAGAAACTACAATGTGCTTATACTCGTTATTCAGAAGGTTAGCCTGGAGGCTGGTGGTCCCTTCACTGCTTACAGTATTTGAGCTACGCAAATTTAAATCAGATGAGGAATTAGCTTCTATATATAAATTGACATTGAAAAGCATTCTTATGCTCAGCATGGAACATTCCTGCCACAGGTTAATAAGTTTTTTTCTCCCATAGTGTTGCCACAAGTTGTTGTGGTTTTTTTTTTCCTGACACTGCTTTATCTTCTGATTCATAAAGGAGCAATACACAAACAAAGCATTTATTTCTCAACCCCTCCCATTCTGCTCTGGCTGCATATACAAGCAAGGTTTATAAAGTAATTTTGAAACTGATCACTTCCAGAGTAGGAATATGTAATTTCCCCAGTAAACTTTATGTTATAAATTGATTACAAGAAGAAAAAAGACTATGAGAAGAAGAAACAATGAGGTAAGGGAGAAATAACCATACTTTAGAGGGACGTCTTACCTGAAGGAAAGAAAATGGAAAGAAATGGGACCCTTCTAGACCAGACCTTCTTCTTTGTGCCATCCTATCAGTTTATGACTTTTAACATGAGATAATATTATATAGAGAGCATATGATGCTTAAGCCACAGCTTCTGTACAAAGCCTACTTTTTATCTCAAATGTAGACGAGGCAAACTTCTGCCTTGAAATAAATAAAATTATTTGTGCAAATGCAGACCAATTCATTAGTTGAATTATCATAACAAGCATTAATGGCTGCACTGAATGGGCAAATGAAAGTTTTTTTTGTATTTTACTTTTAAAGTGCCTAGCAATAATTCTGGATATTTTTGCTGTCCTTACGACTATGCAATATTATGGAAGTATCTGTAAATTCATTTGATTTTTCTTAGTACTATAAGTAATTGGTCACATTAGCTATTTTGATGGAATGAGCAGCAGCTCATCTTGTTTAACCTATCCAGTCTATAAATGTCTGGAGGAAAAGGAGAGCAATCAAAATGCACCTTTACGTCTCCAAAACTTGCTAAGAGGCTGATCACTTGAGATGCTGGCAGACCGATAGGGAAATGAATCCGAGAGTCACAGACCACTTACTTACACAAAACACATTGGCAACTGTTCCACCTGCTCTAGAGAAATGACAGTAACGAACAGCAGTCCACTGCTACTGCAAGCCCTTCTTGCAGGAAGGGAAGAGACTTTTCAAGTAATCAAATTGCAAATATCTAGTCACCCACAGAATATAAAACCATATGGAGTATAACGGGTAACCTGCGTGAATCACAGGCACTGACATAAGAACTTTGCTGATAAGTGGTTTTTCAGTTAATTTTGCAGTGATGGAAAAAGCTGAAAAATTTTGAGTTATTCAATAATTTCAATAAAATAAAGCATTCAGCTTTCAAATCTTAAAAAAAAATAGAAGTAAATCTTGAAGCAATATATCAAGGCTACTAAATTAAACATATTTCTTTAAAATATTATCCTGGGGTCTTTTTGGTTTATTAACCAGGACAGTAGGAAAACCATGTCTGTTTTACAAAAAAGACGAGTGTTGAGGTCAACTAGAATATTTAATAAGATTTTATCAAAAGCATTTCACACAGCTGTAGTTAATGGGTTTGAGGATAGGATTTTGTGCCCATTGTAATGAGATCACTTCTCATCAGCTTTTGCTCCTTGTTTCTCTTCAAACGTAGCCTAGTTTGCTAGGTCAAAACATAAATGATAGCAGCAGCAGCATATGTTTGTGTTAATTACAACACCCATTTCACTAGGTAGGGTTGAAATAAATTCTGTTGCACCCAGCTGTTCCCTGGATACCTGTTACCTAATCAGGATTAATGTGACTTTTTGTCTTGTGAACCTGAATAAATACTGTTTCACTCCTTCAATTCTTTGTTATTAGTCAGTCCTCTTTCTAGCAAGCAGTAACATTCCTGCTGTATATACTGGTAATTTATTTTTAAAACCTTGGAAAGGTGTTTCAGCTTAGTAGACACGGCAGTATAGCAAATAGTCTTCTTTATGACCTCTTGAGAGACAAAATTAGCTGTAACTTCTCACTGAATTGCCATTGTTTTATTCTGTATCTACACCATTTGTAGCCTGTGATCCAATCAGCTTTCGCAAACCTACCCCTGGTCATGAGTGCAGGGTATGTTATGAAGTTCAGTGGAGTATTATGAATTTCTAAGTTTCTCTTTATTGATTGGTTAAATAAATCCTCCATTCATCAGATAGAAACAAAACTACAGAAATATTGGAATTAAACCATGCAATTTCTTTCAACCAGGTGTACAGTTCAAATTCAGGTTCAACAAGAACAAGTGCTGGGTCTTACACTTTGGCCACAACAACCCCATGCAGCGCTACAGGCTGGGGGAAGAGTGGTTAGAAAGCGGCCCGGTGGAAAGAGACCTGGGGGTGCTGATCGACAGCCGGCTAAACATGAGCCAGCAGTGTGCCCAGGTGGCCAAGAAGGCCAGTGGCATCCTGGCCTCTATTAAGAATAGTGTAGCCAGCCGGTCTAGGGAAGTGATCGTCCCTCTGTACTTGGCACTGGTGAGGCTGCACCTTGAATACTGTGTCCCGTTCTGGGCCCCACACTTCAAGAAAGATGTTGAGGTGTTGGAGTGAGTCCAAAGGAAGGCAACCAAACTGGTGAAGGGTCTGGAGGGTCTGACCTATGAGGAACGGCTGAGGGAGCTGGGGTTGTTTAGCCTGGAGAAGAGGAGGCTCAGAGGTGACCTTATTGCAGTCTACAACTACCTGAAGGGAGGTTGTAGTGGAGTGGGAGTCGGCCTCTTCTCCCAGGCAACTAGCGATAGGACAAGAGGACACAGCCTCAAGCTTCACCAGTGGAGGTTCAGGTTGGACATTAGGAAGAATTTCTTCTCAGAAAGGGTCATTAGACATTGGAATGGGCTGCCCAGGGAGGTGGTGGAGTCACCATCTCTGGATGTGTTTAAGAAAAGACTGGACATGGCACTTAGTGCCATGGTCTAGTTGACATGGTGGTGTCAGGGCAATGATTGGACTCGATGATCCCAGAGGTCTCTTCCAACCTGATTGATTCTGTGATTCTGTGAATTATGTTCTTTGTAAATATTCTGCAGTTAAAGTTAGTATTTGTGTTTTTTTGATGTTCAGGAATGTTCTCAGGTGCTCAGTGGGAATAGTTTTTTGTCAAAGCTGAAACCAAGTTCTGAATACAAACAGTAGTTGTTCGATTTTTTTCCTTTTTTGCTTTGCTTTTCTAGTTATTCATCTCATCCCAAAAATTAAGTTTTGATTCCATTTTACTAACCTTGTCCTATAATAGAATACTGAATGCTGTTTATGCATTGCTTTGAACAATTGCAGCTTTCTAACTAGAAGGTGACTGAATTATAGTAGGTGAATCTGAGAGCTTTTTGCATAAGGAATAGATTTATAGCTTGAATAATGATGTGCTACAAATAATAATTTTCTTTGCTGAGATGTACCTCATTCTCTGGAAAGGGTTACATCTAGGAAATGTGAGTGCAAGCTGCACAACCCAGATGCATAAGACCTGTGTTCCTGGAAAGTGGGGAAATATACTATATACATCCATTAAATTTGACCCTTTGGGAAGCATCAGATCTAATATCAATTCAGTAATATTGTGGCAGACAGCTCACCTTGCCAGTAGAAATTGTGTCCCCTGCTCAGGTGGAAAGGTTGGTCATCGCTACCCTTAAACATCAGCATTTTAGCCTGAATGCATGTAAGTGAGGCAGAAATGAGTGACCAGGCTGTGCAGGATAAACAGTGCTAAGGGAGTGCATGGCAGGTGTCCAGCTTTAACGTACTAACTGAGTGAGTCGAGCTAGACTGATGACCCAGTGCTGGGCAGGAGTAGCTGTCAGTGAACTTCACGGTTCTAATGACCTGATGCCATTTTAACCTAATCAAGCTGTAAGACGTGCTATTTTCTCTCCTGGAGAAACTTCTTCTCAGACTGAATGAAGAGCCCAAGTCATTCACTACACATTGGTGTTTCAACCAGGGGTGCTGGTGGAAGGACGCTTTCATCTGTCGCTGCAGGGACGAAAGCGTTTGAGCTTGTATCTCCAACGTACTAAATTTGGAGTGAACTTTCCTGTTGTGGTGGTCACATTACATTGCAATTCGGAAAGGAGAATTCAATGTGGTGTGACTGAATCGGTGGTGTTTTAGGGCTGAGTTAGAGAAGTGCATTGCTAAGAATAACCTGGTTTATAAAAGATGGGATATGTGCATGGAAGATTATGATATTTTGCAACTCCTAATTATTTCAGAGCTTGGTTAGTGAGACAATAGAAGATTTTGAGGTGCATGGCACAATCTCTGTGTAACTCAATGGAGTGCATGATGCATATTTTGAATCTTGCTCTGCTTCTAAATTATTCATTTTGATAAGGGAGTTATCATGTTCATATTTAAGCATAGATGTTCCCTTCTGTTGCTGTGTGGTAGGCTGACCCTGACTGGATGCCAGGTGCCCACCAAAGCCACTCTATCACTCCCCTCCTCAGCTGGACAGGGAAGAGAAAATATAACAAAAGGCTCATGGGTCGAGATAAGGACAGGGAGAGATCACTCAGCAATTACTGTCATGGGCAAAACAGATTTGACTTGGCAGGAAATTAATTTAATTTATTACCAATCAAATCAGAGTAGGGTAATGAGAAATAAAACCAAATCTTAAAACATCTTCCCCCACCCCTCCCTTCTTCCCGAGCTTAACTTCACTCCTCATTTTCTCTATCTCCTCCCCACCAGTGGCGCAGGGGGACTGGGTATGGGAGTTGCAGTCAGTTCATCACACGTTGTCTCTGCCGCTCCTTCCTCCTCAGGGGGAGGACTGCTCACACTCTTCCCCTGCTCCAGCGTGGGGTGCCTCCCATGGGAGACAGTCCTCCACAAACTTCTCCAACGTGAGTCTTTCCCATGGGCTGCTGTTCTTCACAAACTGCTCCAGCGTGGGTCCCCCATGGGATCACAAGTCCTGCCAGCAAACCTGCTCCACAGGGCCACAGGTCCTGCCAGGAGCCTGCTCTAGTGCGAGCTTCCCATGGGGTCACAGCCTCCTTCAGGCACCTGCTCTGGCATGGGGTCCTCCAAGGGCTGCAGGTTAATTTCTGCTCCAATGTTAACCTCCATGGGCTGCAGGGGACAGCCTGCCTCACCATGGTCTTCACCATGGGCTGCAAGAGAATCTCTGCTCCGGCACCTGGAGCACCTCCTTCCCCTCCTTCTTCACTGACCTTGGTGTCTGCAGGGTTGTTTCTCTCACATATTCTCACTACTCTCTCCAGCTGCAACTGAGCAGGTTATGTTTTCCTCCTTCTTAAATATGTTATCCCAGAGGTTCTCCCACTGTCGCTGATTGGCTCAGCCTTGGCCAGTGGCGGGTGCATCTTGGAGCTGGCTGGCATTGGCTCTGTCGGACACAGGGGAAGCTTCTAGCAGCTTCTCACAGAAGCCACCCCAGTAGCTCCCACCGCTACCAAAACCTTGCCACACAAACCCAATACATGCTGTCATGTGGAAAGCAATAAAGTCATTATGAGGCAGAAATGACAAGGCCAAAGAGGAACTACACCAGAGAGCTACATGTCCTTTGGGCATGCCATTATCCACTTCCTGGCTGTGGTAGAGTGTGACCTGAAGCCTTGGCACCCAGGTCCCCCATGTGAAAAGACTTTAGGTAGCAGCCTGTCAATAACCTATGCCCCTTCCTCTCACTGCTCTGATCAGCTGTAAATGGACCACTGGGAGAATAAGCAGCTCATAGAAAGCTGTAGGGAAGACAGACAAGCTGAACTTAGATACTCTACCTTATTACACTGAAAGAAAGAAATGCAACAAGAAACTCAATCAAAGCAAAGAGAAAGTGAGAAATGACTGGCAGTGGAAATGTGTTTACTATTATCCAAGGCAAAGGCCTGTGAATATATCTGGAGGTTTTGCTGAGCTTTTGTCATGATATTTTTTTGGTAACTTCAGTTTGCCAAGAACAGCTCCAGATAACCTCTCTAATACTGGTTAAAACAATACAGCAACTGCATCTGTGAGAGGAGGAAAATCAACCAAAGAAAAGATTAGCCTTAGCTAGATTTCTTTTTTTCTTTTTGACTGTGCTAGAAGACAGCTCCATCAGAGGTCTTTGCCCTTAGATTGTATGATATGTTAAACCCTGTATGTGAGAGTGTCTATGTATCTGGGTTTGGCTCTAGCAGGTGTATTGCAATTTTATTACATGTTACTGTCCTCACTTTGATCCTGCACTCAACTGCATGGGCAGTAAGGTTTGGACTGCATCACAGGGCTGGCCCCATAGCAGGCTCCTTGAAAACAGGAATGGCAGATGACAGTAAATGGTAACTATGACATTTTTCTGAGTTACGCCAGTATGTATGTCAGACCAACATGAAGACAGTTGACAGAAGCTTTTTTTCATTAGTGTAACGCTCTTCACGAAGGATTTTGCTAGGAAAAGGTGAGCAGTATCCCATTGACTTGACTTGTTACACAGTATGTCTCCTTGCTGAAGACTTTATACTAACACCTGTACCTATGTTCAGAGCTGACACATAGGATACCTGAAATACAGACTCTCTTAAATTTAATAACCCGCTTCTTGAAATCTGAGAGAGTTAAATCTGTTGTACTTCAAGGGAATTGGCAGGAGCTATAAAATAAAGGAAGGACTGTTGATTTACATTCAACCCTTACTCTCTCATATACTTTGCTAATTTCTGGGCTGGAGAAGCACAGGTTTCTATAGACAGGTTTACACTCAATGAGACAGATTCAGAAAGGTGGAGGACAGGGATGGGAAATAAAAGTGGAATGGTTGTAGAAGGCAGAAAGAAAGAGAATTTATTTGGCTCACCTCCATGTGAAGTTATGAGTTAAATAAGTTTTAGAATTAAGCGCATACATACACATATCTCATACATTCTTGTCTTTACTTATTAGTTATTCTGACACTTTTCCTACATTTCTCTTTTTTTTTGGGGGGGGGGGTGTTGTTATTTTTTGTTTGTTTGTTTTAGGTTTGTATTTGCAGTTGTGAACTCCTTGTTGTTAAGATTTCCTACCTTGGTTCCTCTGGTTGTTCTAAAATGATGATGAGTAATATTCTGGAACAAACCTTATTGAGCCAAGTCAAGTTTCCAAAATTTAATGCACCAAAATTTAATTCCTCACCAATTGCATTTGTAATATTGTGACATTCTCATATTTAGATAAGTCCCTCCAATTAATAGAAATTGATTTACCTCAGCATCAGTTCTAAGCTGCAATTTTATCTGTAAATTACACAGAATCACAGAATGGTTGAGGTTGGAAGGGACTTCTGGAGGTCTTCTGTTCCAACCCCCCTTCTCAAGCAGAGCTACTGGGAACCACTTGCCTAGGACCGTGTCAAGACTTTTTTTTAATATCTCTAAGGATGGAGGCTCCACAACCTCCAGGGGCAACCTGTGCCAGTGCTTGGTCACCCTCACAGTGAAGTTTCCTGATGTTCAGAGGGAACTTTCTGTGTTTCAGTTTGTGCCCATGGCCTGGTGTCCTAGCCCTGGGCACCTCTGAAAAGAGACTGGATCCATCCTCTTTGTATCCTCCATTCAGATAAATTAATTGTTAATTCAGAAAATAAAATAAAACTAAATTCTCCCTCTCCTTTCTCCACCAAACAGCTTACAGCCTTGCAGAGAGCTCACAGGTATCTGCTTGGATACTGAATTTCTAATACCGTGTCCTGTTTTGTTTTTCAGATGGGACCATCTTTTGGGAACTCAACATTCCAGTCCAAAGTAACAGAATCAGCTGATATTGTTATTGGAATATGTTATATGGTATTTGGTAAGTATGATTTCATGGCACATGTGTTTATAGAGCTTTGGCTATATTTAATGTGGTAAGGAAACTTGACTGAAAGTCAGGTTAGTTTCTGACATAGCTGAACTTCTCTATATTCATAAAAAAGGGGAGAAAAGCATAGAGTAAAATCATTAAAAGGTTTTTAACCTGTGATTTACGTTAGGTACAAAAACTTTATTCAGTATTAGAACTATAAAGCTGGACAGGAATGCTAGTTTTTGAGGCCCTGGTAGTTCTCGGCATCCACATGATCATTGTTCAGCCTAAACAGGAAAACTTCTCTTCCATACATCATTGCAAACCATAGAACAACATATTCTGACTCCTCATAATGCCTGAAGTAAAATACCAAAAGCCATAATTATAATGTGTCTGGGAAAGGTGCTGGAAAGATGAGGTTTACATCCAACGTCCTGCCTTAGAAAGTGAGATTTCTGGGGAGGGGGTTATGCTGTTAGAGAGGAGGCAAATTTATCCTCCATCATCCTGGTCTGACTGAGGAGAAAAATCCAGATCCAATCCTAATGTACTGGTCAGTGTAACCATGAACCAGAGGCCAGGAAAGACAACCCAGATATCTGGGAGAGCAATGGCCACCCTGGTTAAGTTCAGTCAGTAGGCACGGCTGATGTCTGATGCTTCAGAAGATGGTGAAACAGAAAAAAGTAGAAGCCAAATGAATGCCCTAACAGGAAAAAACCATCCTCCTTGTGATTTTCCTTCCGTAAGGCAACCAATACTAGTCCTGAAGTATGAGTTTATTGCAAAATACGTTTAGCACCAACAAAGAGTCAGCCTGTGTCTTTTATCCCCATTGACTGTCAATGAATATTGGCATCCTAATGGCTTCAAAGTTTAACACGTTTTTTCAACATTTTTATTGAAAAATTTAAATGAATGTACGCTTGTTTCTTTTCAAGTGTAGCTGTATATGCATAGCTGAGTTTGAGAGGAGACTTACAGCCTGGCTGGAAAATGATTATCATCATAGAATCATAGAATGGTTTGGGTTGGAAGGGACCTTAAAGATCATCTAGTTCCAACCCCCCTGCCATAGGCAGGGACATCTTTCCACTAGACCAGGTTGCTCAAAGCCTCATCTGATCTGGCCTTAAACACTGCCAGGGAGGAGGCAGCCACAACTTCTCTGGGCAACCTGTTCCAGTGTTTCACCACCCTCACAGGAAAGAATTTCTTCCTAATATCTAATCTAAATCTACCCTCTTTCAGTTTAAAACCATTACCCCTCATCCTGTCACTACTTGTCCTTGTAAAAAGCCCCTCTCCCACTTTCCTGTAGGCCCCCTTCAGGTACTGAAAGGCTGCTAGAAAGTCTCCCCGGAGTCTTCTCTTCTCCAGGCTGAATAGCCCCAACTCTCTCAGCCTGTCTTCATAGGAGAGGTGCTCCAGCCCTCTGATGGTCTTCGCAGCCCTCCGATCGTCTTCGCAGCCCTCCGATCGTCTTCGCAGCCCTCCTCTGGACTTGGTCCAACAGCTCCATGTCCTTCTTATGTAGTGTACCCCAGAGCTGGATGCAGTATTCCAGGTGGGGTCTCACGAGAGCGGAGTAAAGGGGCAGAATCACCTCCCTCGACCTGCTGGCCACACTTCTTCTGATGCAGCCCAGGATACGACTGGCCTTCTGGGCTGCAAGCGCACATTGCTGGCTCGTGTTGAGCTTCTTGTCAACCATCACCCCCCAATCCTTCTCAGGGCTGCTCTCAATGCATTCTCCGCCCAGCCTGTATTTGTCCTTGGGATTGCCCCGACCCAGATGCAGGACCTTGCACTTGGCCTTGTTGAACTTCATGCGGTTCACACAGGCCCAGCTCTCAAGCCTGTCAAGGTCCTTCTGGATGGCATCCCTTCCCTCCAGCGTGTCGATCACACCACACAGCTTGGTGTTGTTGGCAAACTTGCTGAGGGTGCACTCAATCCCACTGTCCATGTCACCAACAAAGATGTTAAACAGGACTGGTCCCAATACCGACCCCTGAGGAACACCACTCGTCACTGGTGTCCACTAGGACATCGAGCCGTTGACGGCAACTCTTTGAGTGCAACCATCCAGCCAATTCTTTATCCACTGAGTGATCCATCCGTCAAGTCCACGTCTCTCCAATTTAGAGACAAGGATGTCGTGCAGGACAGTGTCAAATGTTTTGCACAAGTCCAGGTAGATGACATCAGTTGCTCTTCCCCTATCCACCAGCACTGTAACCCCGTCATAGAAGGCCACCAAATTTGTCAGGCATGATTTGCCCTTGGTGAAGCCATGCTGGCTGTCACCAATCACCTCTTTGATTTCCATGTGCCTCAGTATAGTTTCCAAGAGGATCTGCTCCATGATCTTGCCAGGCACTGGAGTCGCTTATAAATTTAGAGACTCCTGAATTTGCAGAGCTGGTTCAGCTAACGATAAAGTAATTTCTCATCAGAAACCTCATGCTGTTTTTCTCCTGCTAGATGGACTTGAAATTTTCTGATGTAGCTTTATTTTTTGTTTTGGTGTTTTCTGTGTGTTATCAACAACACATTTTCTATGTGTTATCAACAAGAAGATGCAGACCTCTTTACTGTCAACACTGCTGATAAAAGAGTGAAAATTTCATCTATGTCTGTCCCATTTTCTCCTCTCCCATCTTTATTCAGCTAGTCATACAGCATAGTGTTGCCTCAATAACTTTCTTTTTAACTTTCTCTTTCTGGATCCCATGATAATAAACCACGCTCAGATAACTGAGTCTCTTTTCAGGATGTATCTTCAGTATCTACCAGGTCAGCCATGCCAAAGCTGTTGAAGAGCGCTGCTTAGAAAACAGGTGCAGTATGTTCACAAAGCCATAGAAAATGTAGCTTGGAGTGATCCTGATAGACCATTTAATGCATTTGCTGACTCCTTATACCGTTCCTGACCAAAATTTGTCAAGCCTACTCTGAAAAACTTTCCATGAACTCAGTAAGCAGTTTATTCCAGTGTTTGCTAATATGAGGAGGAACGGAAAACATGGAGAAGAGGTTTCCAGTAAGTGGTAGTTTGTAAAAGTTACACAGACTATTTGAAAGAAAAATTATATGCTTAAAAAGGAAAAAAAAATGGTTTAGATAAAACCTCTTCCCATCTTTCCCTCCAGGAATTTCACAGTGGAAACGTATGTGAACAGGAATGACTTTGACTATACAGACAACTAGATCCCAAATTGACTATTATGTCAATTGGTGCATGCTAAAAAACTGTATATGGACCTGAGCTGGTAATCCAGACAAGAACAGACACCATGGGAAATAAAAGCGAAAAATAAAATTGAGTTTTTGCTAAGGAAAAGTGTGATGATTGACTCTCCTGTGGTATAGCTACTGAAGATATTTGGTATAACTGATATCTCTGACGTGGCTACAATTTTTATGTTCTGGTTAGAATTAGTTTTACAGTAGGAGTAGTGAGAGAGCATATCCTGATACTCTGATGATCTGTGCTCCTTGACCTCAGCCAACCTGATTCTGCTTAGATAATGTTCCTTTTAGAGACAGCAAGTGATAATCAGATTGAAATGTAATTGAAACATTGAAAAATATTAAAATGTGGAAAGAAAATGGAAATAATAATTTTAAACAAAATGGTTGCCTTTTACTGTGTTTTCATTGTTATATTTTTGAAGTCTTGGAAGAAAAATGTTTGGAACAAAATTGTTGCACATTTGCAGGAGCAGAATTCAAGGAGAATATCTTTTCTCTCTCCAGAAGATGCTGAATTACAAATACCTTAAATTGGCTTCCGGAGATCAGTGATGGAAAGGAATTTAGTATCTGTATCTAACATTACTTGCTAATCTGCCATAATCTGAGAAAATATAATAATCTGTAGACTATTTGGGAAAATTATGTATTTTTTTCCTATGGGAGTATGATTAAACTAGGCATATTCTCTTATGGTTTACAGTCTCTATGCAACTTGTTAACCTCAACTTCTACATCAATATTTTCCTATATACTGTAAGTAAAAGTGTTGCTTTTTCCAAAGGTATGCAGGAACAGGCAGTGATGTTCACAGAAGTACTTGGTCTCTGTTTAACAGCTTGATTTCACATGGCATTAATTAAGAGACCCTCCCATTCATTAGGCATTTTTGTGTTCATGGCCCTCTGAAGCTTTTATGTTTGAAAGTGTTGTTCTTGTGTGTCTATATAAGGCTGCCTAAAACTCTGGTTTTTGACTGTTGTCTGACCTTCTAAACTGATAGTCACCTAACTCTTATCTATCTTTGTGTATCCATCACAGATTTTGATCTTGTTAGTTTAAAGTTAGGGAGGAAATTGCTTGTCTTCTACTAGACTACTTGCAGCCTTAAGTTTCTTGGCAGGTCTCATAGTAAAAGCGGCATTCCCAGAGAAAATAGTTCTATCTACACACAGTAGAGACGTCACTTAACTACATTTTTCTTTTTCATACATAATTCAAATTTCTTGCTATATTGCCTATTATTACTAGGAACTATAACAGGCACCTCTGAGAAAATGCCTCAAAGAGACAGGAAGAAGGGTTAGTGAATGGAGAGCTCTAGATCTGGAACTGTGAAAATGTGTGCAGTGCCAGATGGATATTGTCTCTGACTTAAGTAATGCCAGCTTCTTACAGGGAAAATGGTTTGTGGCAGGTCAGTTAATTTAATGGATAAAATTATTCATTAGATCTTTGTAAATAGTTTGATAGACAAAACAGGAAGAAACCAGGAAAAATTATAAAATATTTAAAAAATACTGAAATATAAAGAAGAGAAAACTGCAAATATAAAAAAGTGACAAGTTCATCTGATAAATGCTACCTATGATGACAGCACATCATTCTTGTGCAGGAAAAAAAAAAAGATGGCTGAAAGTAACTTTTTCTTCATATTGTGTGTTTCTCTGCAGGAATATGCTCCTTGTGTGGGAACAGTATTCTCCTTTATGTCTCCTACAAGAAAAAGAATTTGTTAAAACCAGCAGAATACTTCATTATTAACCTTGCCATCAGTGACCTTGGTATAACTCTGACATTGTACCCTCTAGCTGTAACCTCCAGCCTTTCACACAGGTTTGTTCACTATGCACATGATATTTAACATCTTCTGCAGGCTCTGGAGGTCTGTGTCGGTGACGAAGACCAAATTACTCTGCCACTTTGCTTGTCATAAACATGGGAATTAATTAGAGGGATTGAGAGGAGTATGGTCTATAACAGCAGCTTTATGGACTGCTGGTGGTAATTAGTGTTCGTGTGTATTTGAGGTTACTATCTTTTTTTTTTTATTTCTGCAAGGCTGAGAAGATTTTGTTCCAAACATCCACTTCCTACTGCATTTATCTTTTGTGCATAGTGTTATTCAAGTGATGGTAAAATGCTTCATTTTTTTTTCAATTGGACAGTGAAATTTGGTACTATAAATAGAAAACCCTGAATTGACTTGTGATCTCCAAAAGTAGTGGTAGTGATGATGCATAGAAATGTAGTGTTCTGGATTACTTTTATGCCAACACTCTGAATTTGGAACTTCTTCCTTCCTTCTCCACTTCTCCTTATCCACATGAATTCAACCTCATATCATTATGCAAGATCTATTTTTTGTGATCTTTTAAATTTTGGGAGGCTTAGGAGGCTCATTACTAGACCCCAGTATTTGTGCAACCCAGGCAGTATGCAAGCGTCTTAGAGAAGGGAACTAGATATAAGAGGTGAAGAAAGATCAGAACTGGTTGTCAGGAGCTGTTCTGCAAGGTTTGGGATAGGATGGTGCTGGTAATATTTTGATCTATCCCAGTTGCAGAATCTCCCGCAACTGATAGGACAAGAGGAAATGGCCTAAAGTTGCACCAGGGGAGATTTAGATTGGATAATAGGAAAAATTTCTTCACCAGAAGGGTTATAAAGCACTGGAACAGGCTGCCTAGGGAAGTGATTGAGTCACCATCCCTGGAAGTATTTAAAATATGTGTAGATGTGGTGCTTAGGGACATGGTTTAGTGGTGCACTGGGCAGGTTAGGTTTACGGCTGGACTCAATGATCTTAAAGGTCTTTTCCAACCTAAATGACTTACTTATAATTTTATGTTACTATGCAGTGCTGATTTGGCTTCCCAAAACACTTTAAGGAGAAAACTATGAAGGTCTGTAAAATGCTAAAGATTGTGAGGAAGCAAAGCATTGCTAACTAGATGCGAGACATCATCAAGGTAGTCCATAAAAACCGAAAGATATAAAAAAAATTTAATTAGTTATTAAAACTAGGTTTTCCTATGAGAGAATCAGTTGAAAATAGCAGTGGAATCAGAATCGGTAAGCAGTTACTGTGTGGCATGATGAGAAAAAGAGACTGGAAGAACTGCCATGGCAATATATATGCTGGTGACCGAGACATATAAACCAAATATGGATATGAAGTCAGCTAAAGAGAAAAAAGAGAGAAATGGCCTTGTGGTCAAGAATGGAAATGAATTTAATTGTCACAGAAGTGATATTCATTGTAATCCCCATACGGAATTAGTTGGGTAATCAGGTGGCTGAGCCCAGATAGCATCCACCACAAGCTCCCACTTTCCTTCTCTAAGAGGTGTCTGGTCTAGCTGCTGGTGTTGTACCAGCTACTTGTATAGCAGCAATTGAAGCTCCGTAGCTTCCAGCCCAGCACATGGAGGTAGACTGGCACTCATTTTAGCACATTTAGCACGTTTTAGCCCACCACTGACATACTGACAGTGCCTCAGCACAGACAGAAATTGCCATGGCTCAGCTCCTGCTGAGTGCCCCAGAGGGTGGGAAATGCTGTGGCCTTTCTGAGCTGCACTGTCCTCCTCAAAGCTGTGAGACTGGGAAATGGAGGGAAATGGGAGAATGAGCTGTTCTAACTTGTGTATCGCTAAAGCCTGAGATTTATTTTAGTTAGAATTTAATGCTAAATGTATTTATACTCCTTAGATATTTCAATTCTCCATGCATCCCTTAATACAGTAGAAACAATTGTACCTACTAGTTAAAATATCTACTGGATTTGGTATATGTATATCAGTACAGACTTAAAAGGTAGAGTTACATGTGGAACAGTTAAGGAATTTCTCCATGTCCAACCAAATGTTTAGAGAGAGACTGGTAGCATGGTGGATCAAAGAGTCACAGCGCAGTGTGTGATGCAGACATCCAAGCCCTATTGTAATACGTGTTTAATAATGTAATTAAGTAGAATAAATTTAACAAAAGAGATAGAGAGCATTTCACCCAACATAACCTCTGGGTAATTTTTTCTTTTCAGTTAATCAAAATGAAAAAATTCTATTTGGTTTGACTTGAAAAAAACCTCTCTCTGTCCTTCTCCCATCTAGTTTTCTCTCATTTTGGCATTAAAATAAAAAATAAGAGAAAAAATCCAGTAATTACTCAATTTTTACCACATTACTTTCTATGTTGAAATACTGCTAAATATATTGACTAATAGAGATGATGTCTTCAAAATGTAGTATGGGGCTTTTCATAACTGCTGCTGCAAATCATGCAGGTGTCTGAATAGAAAGGGAGGAGGTATAGTGATTCAGATCAAATTTTTTTTCCTCTGGAGAACCTTCACAAGTGAATGTGTAGATTTTGATGAAAACTAGTTTTAAAAATATGCATAAAGATAGCAGAAGTAATAATAAGCAGTATTCATTTATGACCTAGACCTACTGCTGACAAGCATTTTGATTTTTCTTTTCAGAATGATTATCATTAAGATAGACTGTTTTGTTTTATAAAAATGGCTTAAATGTGAATCATAAAAACAAAGCAGAACATGATTACTTTACTGTCTGTAAGTTTTTCAAATGACAATAACTTTTGTAGTTGATTATAGACCAACAAATAATTTAATCATGCAGTTTTATTGAATTTTTAAGGCTACAACTGTAACTATATTTCTACCAGTTAGTATTACATTTAAGGAAGAAGGATAGCATCTAAGAATTAACTTTCTTGGTTTTTTTGCTAGGTGGCTGTATGGGAAACAGGTTTGCTTGTTCTATGCATTTTGTGGGGTGCTGTTTGGGATCTGCAGTCTCTCAACACTGACATTACTGAGCACAGTGTGCTGCCTCAAAATTTGTTTTCCAGCTTATGGTAAGCTAATGTTTCTGTCTTAGGTTACTCAGTTTTTCATGTGAACATAGACCACCATTTTTGTGTTGCATATGCTAGAGAGCATTTTTAAAGAAGAGATCTTTTACATCCAGTCAAACAATTCTTATTTCTGTGATCATTGATAACTAACTATAGGGCTAGATGTATGCATCTGATTACTTATAAGCTCTTTTAAGTCAGGGTGATAATTTGGAAACATGGAATAAGTGCTCTGATCTGAAAGCAAGGCTAGCCTGAATAAAATTCTTTGCAGAGTTTATTGCTACATTTTGGTAGAGATTTATTCATACAGACCTATGCTGTGCTCAGTATTCTAGATGTATCAGAGAATTCGGCTACCTATTTTTTTGCAAACTGTTGTGAACCGTGCCTGTTCTTACAAACCCTCAATATGCTATGATATTTTGAACACCTATTATAGTTATCCTTCTTACTTACCTTGCTCAGCTGCCTGCACATGGGAAACTCCATTCAGACATGTCAACTATGCTGATCTTCACTGATTGTTTTGTGTCTTCCAGGGAACAGGTTCAAGGGAGAACATGGACAAATCTTGATAGCCTGTGCTTGGAGTTACGCAGCAGTTTTTGCCTGTTCTCCCCTAGTTCACTGGGGAGAATATGGAGCAGAGCCCTACGGCACAGCCTGCTGCATTCACTGGCGTTCCACCAACGTAAACACCGTGGCCATGTCTTACACTGTAGTCCTCTTTGTTTTCTGTTTTATTCTCCCTTGCGGGGTAATTGTCACTTCCTACTCTCTTATTCTGGTAACTGTGAAAGAATCCAGGAAAGCAGTGGAACAGCGCATCTCTGGCCCCGCCAGGATGAGCAACGCGCAAGCCATTACTGTCAAGGTATTTGAAAGTTAGTCTTTGGCAAGCTGTTTTTG